>NC_085993.1:9777829-10077829 GCF_030014385.1 Trichomycterus rosablanca
ATTTTGACCTCTAGGACTAAGATGTTGAGTGCTATTTGGCTTTAATGCCATATTACACTATATGGACAAATGTATTAGGACACCACTTCTAATTTCTGAATGCATGTGTTCCACTCACATCAATAAATTAGTTATAAAGGAAATATGCTTCCAACTTTGCAGCAACTTTGCAGTTTAGGGAAGGCCCTTTCTTGTTCCTGAAAGCTCTTTAAAGACATGAAGAAAAGCTTGGCTTAAAGAAATCCCAGTGGCCTGCACAGAGCCTTGACCTGAACCCCATTGAACAGCTAGTGTATAAATGGTCCAAACTATTATTGGATTAAAGTTTAATGTTTTTAAATAAGGATAATTATGGCACTGTTTTAGTTTTATCAAACAAGCCAGCTTTGAGCTAGTGTTCTGCATACGACCCCGTTTTTGACCCTATTGTATTAGTCTGCAAAGTATCCCAGTCTTTTAGCGCTAAGCGTTGACGCATGAGCGGTTCTTCGCCTGCTTACTGCGAATTGCAGCCAGTGGTTCGGCACTATAGATCTATCATTCCTGCACATTATCAGCTGACTAATGCATGCCTGCCACGAGATTCCAGTCACCTACTGGTACCCAGCTGATGAACTCAACTGACCATCGAAGGCTGGGAGAGACCAGCGTCAGGGAATAATGTCTTTGATGGTGCCCAGGTGGCGAATCCACTAGCACACCAGCACATTAACCCCAGCGGGTTAATCCACTAGCACACCAGCACAGAGATTCTGAGCTCTCGGGTGCAAATCTCAGCTCTGCTACCGGTCGGCTTGGCGCCCTTTAGTCTGCTGGGTGGGAAAGACTGGACAAAGGGGTGTGGTTATCAACACTGTGCCTGTACAGTAAGTGGAGGATCGCAAAGATTGGGGCCTGGCTTTCCGTACGTGAAGCCGGTCTCACGCGCAAATCCACCAAAGTATGGGAGAATAAGAAGGGATTGGTGGACTGCGCACACATTGGAGGGAGACTGTGTCTGTGACCATGTGACCATGTCTGGTGAATGTACACCTTCTTTGGATGCCATCGGGGTCCGCAGCAGAGTATTGGCTACTCTTAATTGGGAGAAAAATGGGGGAAATGCATAAAAAAATGATGTATTTGATTCACATGAGCATTGTGCTTTATTTTACAGTATAACTACGAAGGGAACGACATCAGTGATCTACCTGTGGATCTCTCAGTGGTCTGGAATGGAAACTTTGTCATCGACAACCCCTACAATATAAAAGGTTAGTCAACCAGGACTTGTAATTCTCTGTCGTTGGTGTTAGTTGTGTACTTGGTGTAACCTGTGCAGTTTTTTCCTGCTATGTGTGCAGCACATCTGTATAAGTGCTACGCCATGAGAGAGAGCTGCGGGATGTGTCTGAAGGCCGATCCGCGCTTCGAATGCGGCTGGTGCGTGCAGGACAAGAAGTGCTCCCTCAGGCAGGAGTGCACGGCACCCGAGAACACCTGGATGCACGCGTCCACCGGGAACAGCCGCTGTACGCACCCCCGTATCATAAAGGTAAGGGCTAAAGCGTTCCCATTCACACACATTTCCATTTGCACGTCCACCAATCAACCACAGTGTGCGGACTTGATTTATTTATTTACATAGTGTTGGTAGCCGCAGCGCCGCACGATGTGTTTGCATGGAATGAACCACATACGCGAAGAAATTGATGCTCAGCCAGCAGAGGTCGCCAGAGTGCACTGGGGATGCCAATATATCCAAATTAGGTGCAAATTACCCTAAGAAAAACAGGGTTTGTATATATTTGTGTACAGTTGAAGACAAAAGTTTGCCTTTATCATTTTTGTTGTGTGTAAAAAAGAAAAAAAAAAGTATGTGGACACATTTACATTTACATTTTCGGCATTTAGCAGACGTTTTTATCCAGAGCGACTTACAGTACAGTATACAGTCTGAGCAATTGAGGGTTAAGGGTCTTGCTCAAGGGCCCAACAGCAGCAACCTGGCATTGGTGGGGCTTGAACCGGCGACCTTCTGGTTACTAGTCCAGTACCTTAACCACTAGGCTACGGCTTGCCCTGGACGGCCTGGACACCTGATCGTGAGCTTGACTGACCTCACGGTCCAAAACCATGAAAATAAATAACAGATGTAACCCCGTCCACTCTTCTGCCAATGCATTCCATAAGATTTTGGAATGTGTCTGTGGAAAATTGTACCGATTCCGTCAAAACTATTTTTCGTGTTTCCACCTCCAACTTGGCAACCCTTTCACAATTATTCTGGCTTCTGGTCTGTTCTGACTGTGTCACAATCACCTGCCATTATAGAGCAAGCTGAGCGGAAAGGTGGGATGAAACCCGGGGGTTGTGAAGGTGTCGTGTGTGCTGGTGAACATCTAACAGCCTCAGGTGCGAGAGGTTCGTGTGATCGAACGTGAGCTCCTGGAGTTCGGGCTCCGAGCCATCTGTTGCTGTTGCTAACTACCGAACGTGCGATCTCCTAGCTGGAGACGAAGGTCATTGTTACAGTCTAATGTGCCGCTGATTCTTTCCGCTGAGGTTCTTTCCCGGCTCCGTGCGATGGCTCGGGCTTTAATGTTTGTACTCCGGAACCGACGGGTCCTATCGGGCGCGTTTATGTGGAGCGGGATTCTTTTCTCTCAGTCCAGCAGATTTGCTTTCTAATCCGTTTTCTCATTAATTGAATATCAGCGCTGGTGGAGGATTTATTCGGTGCCCGATTGGACGGGTGCTTTGTTCTGGGTGCTGCGGAGTGCCAGGCATGGCGCTGCCGTTTTGGATTAAGTGTTAAATTCATTAGGAGCAGGAGAGAGAAAGAGACGGCTGTATGACAAGTTTACTTAAAGCTCTTAGAGAAAGTTTTAGTTTTTGTTGAGGATCACCTCCCATTCTTTGTTCTCCACCTGTCTCTTGACCGCCACTCTGTTCTCAGATCGTTCTCATCCATCCATTCTGCTCATACTCGTTCTGTTCTCTTTTAATTATTTTATCTAACCAAAATTGGGCGGCACGGTGGCTCCGTGGGTAGCACTGTCGCCTCTCAGCAAGAAGGTCCTGGGTTTGATCCCCAGGTGGAGCGGTCCGGGTCCTCTCTGGATGGAGTTTGCATGTTCTTGGTTTCCTCCGGGAGCTCCGGTTTCCTCCCACAGTCCAAAGACGTGCATGTGAGGTGAAGTGGAGATACAAAATTGTCCATGACTGTATTTGACATTAAACTTGAACTGATGAACTGTGTAACCAGTAGTTACCTGTCCTGTCATGAATGTCACCAAAGTGTGTAAAAACATGACGTTAAAATCCAATTAAATAAATAAAACCAAAATCTAAATAGACAAATAGAAACAATAAATAATACAATCACTTGTATTATCATAAATGACACAATCACTTGTATAGTGGCGCATATTCAGATATACCGCTAGCACACCAGCGCAGAGATTCTTTCTAAACTCAGCGTTGCCACCGGTCGGCTGGCCTCCATCTAGCAGGCATAATTGGCAGTACCTGCAGCAGACACTGTTCTGTTAGGGTGGGATGACCAAACTATGTGGGTGGGGTCTTCAAACGCTGTGTAAGGACCCTGATTGGCAGATAGAGACGCCTGTGCAGAATGCATGAGTGAAAAAGGGTTCCGCAAAGGACTGTTCGCGGGTCAGAGGAGGCGTGAGTAGCAATATACTCTCCTTGACTACAATCAGGGATCCCCCAGCAGCAGAGGACAAATTGACTGCACTAAAATTCTCCCTAATTTGGGAGAAAATGGGAGAAAATGCATAAATAAAATAGAGAAGTCATGCTGGAACAGAAAGGCCCTTCCCTAAACTGTTGCTGCCAAGTTTGAAGCCTGTATTTTCCTTTATATAATTTATTAATTAAACCTGTCAGATGTTGTTTTGGCTCAAACACACAAATTTAAATATTAGAAGCGGTGTCCCAATACTTTTCTCCATGTAGTGTATTTATTAGTATTCTCCTCTGCTCTGCTGCTCTCTCCTTTCTTCTCTTGTCATTTAATTTCCTCCCCCATTTCCGCTCTTGTTTTTTTTTTCCTCTTCGTGACATTTCATACTCGGTTATTGTCTCATATTTTGGGCTCTGCGCTCACCTCCTTTGTTCCTGTCTCGCCTCCGTCTCCATTCTTCATGCCCGATGCTTGATGAGCCCTGTGCTCCACCGGCTCTTTTTTTTTCGAGGCCGTGATGAAGTGCGGATGAACTCTCGTCTCATGTTCTAACGCCCTCGTCTCTCCAGCTTCTCTTCGCTCTTTCGGTTCAGCTCTCACATTTTGACTTCATTCACATCTCGCGCTTTCCCACATGCTCGCTCATCAGTTCTTTTCCGCTTCAGTACCATCCACTCAGGCAGGTGTGTGTCTGAGGTGAAGACGACGCTGAAAAGAAAAAAAGAAAGTTGTTGTTCATGGAGCTTTGCGATGCTTTTAAAGTGATTCGTTTAAAGCCTGCTGGTTGTTGGTGGAGTGCACACTCAAGGAGTGAAGTGACTGATTGCTAAAGTGTCTCTTTTTCTTTTTTAATGCTGCAGCTCTCTCCAGAGACTGGACCACGCCAGGGAGGTACCAAGCTCACCATCACTGGCGAGAACCTGGGCCTGCAGTTCCGCGACATCCAGAACAGCGTCCGCATCGGCAAGGTGGCCTGCCAGCCCATTGAGGAGGAGTACATCAGCGCTGAACAGTGAGTTTTATTCAACTGGTCAGATCAGTGATAATCTGGGCTCAACGGTGTTAGAGAACCTGAGCTAGAGAAGCACCAGTACCGTTTATTCAGGAGCAGGTTTGTACTGGAGGTTGTGGCCAAACACTGTCAGCTAACGCTCGTTGTAAATTATTTTCTTAATTAGACCACATATGACCAATACAGAGGGTCCTACTAAAATCACGGTAAAATGTTCTTAATTTATTGGACAGATTTCACGTATTTTTAAAGAAAAGTGCCACATTTCACAGCATCATTAAATAACACTCATGAATTAAATGCTAGAATCAATGGAAGCTACAATACGCAGCACAGCCTACCTTTGTTTTGACAACCCCAAGCCAACCAGCCCCCCCCCACACTTACCCATGTTTTTAGCTGCTTTATGCTTCGACATTTTGACCAACCGACTGCTAACTGAATTACCGTAGGATTGCTAGAACTGCCTCATAGTGCAAATTAACCAGTAAACGTGAGGCACTTGACCGACTGGGCTCCACTACACGAATGAAAAATGTGTTAGCCCCCTTTCATGCTGTTCTTCAATGGTCAGGACTCTCCCAGGACCACTACAGAGTAGGTATTATTTGGGTGGTGGGTCACACAACACTGACATGGTGGTGGTGTGTTAGTGTGTGTTGTGCTGGTATGAGTGGATCAGACACAGCAGCGCTGCTGGAGTTTTTAAACACCTCACTGTCACTGCTGGACTGAGAATAGTCCACCAACCAAAAATATTCAGCCAACAGCGCCCCATGGGCAGCGTCCTGTGACTACTGATGAAGGTCTAGAAGATGACCAACTCAAACAGCAGCAATAGATGAGTGATCGTCTCTGACTTTACATCTACAAGGTGGACCAACTTAGGTATTAGTGTCTAATAGAGTGGACAGTGAGTGGACACGGTATTTAAAAACTCCAGCAGCACTGCTGTGTCTGATCCACTCATATCAGCACAACACACACTAACACACCACCACCATGTCAGTGTCACTGCAGTGCTGAGAATGATCCACCACCTAAATAATACCTGCTCTGTAGGGGGGGGGGGGGTGTCCTGACCATTGAAGAACAGGGTGAAAGCAGGCTAAACATGTATGTAGAGAAACAGATGGACTACAGTCAGTAATTGTAGAATTGTAGAACTACAAAGTGCTTCTATATGGTGGAGCTGATAAAATGGACAGTGAGTGTAGAAACAAGGAGGTGGTTTTAATGTTATGGTTGATCGGTGTATGAATAAAAGGCATTCTGTGCTGTATTAGGATTTGAAAGAAGTTGCTGCGGACCAAACGACATTGACCGGCCTATTAACTAATGGCTGCAATTGAAGCTTTTGTAATGTTTAGCGTTAGCCGGCCGTAATGGCGGTGTAATAACAGGATCTAATGTGTGAAAGATAACTGCTCTTTGATAACTCTTTCTCTCCGAGAGGCAGAATCACTGTGACGGGCGTTTAACCTTCGCCGGAGTAGCTGATTACCGCCCACTATTAAGATGAACAGGTTTAATTGAAAGTGATTTGTCGTTTCGGGAGTGGGCCAGGTGAATAGCCTCATCCTCTCTCTCTCTCAGTGTGTGTGTGTGTTTTAATGTCAGAGGTCAGTACAAGTTCATTTAGACAGAAAACCAATGCACAGAGATCATTATGTACCCCCTTCACACACACACTTTTTTTTTCCGCTTTATTCTGACACAGTCTGATTTATTAAAGAAGTGACGTGAGTGAGTAAAAAAAAAACTCTCATAGGTGTTCGTAAATAAAACGTGTCTCCGTCGTCTCAGACCGAATTTGTCACCATCACGGTCCTCATTAAAGGCTATGGGGATGCTGTTGCCGTGGTAGCAGTTGTATTGGAACGCCGGGGCGCGCGTCTCCGTGGGCACGCTGCCATGCCCACCTACTAGGGAGGGGATGTAGGTAGGGGACTTGATAACCCACTACAGGCGGTGCAGACGCCTCGGGGCATGATGGGAAGGGTGAACGTATATCATTAATCACAGAGCCACTGACACACACACACACACACACACACACACTCCACCGAGCTAATTAACCCACCAGTGAGAGCACATGCAGAAGGTCCGGTATTGGGTGTGCGTGTGTGTGTGTGTGGGATAGCATGTGTGTGCCCTCAGGTTCTGTACCAGCTCAGCTCCTCAGTGTCCTGTCTTGCTCCTCTATCACCGCTGAAATGGGTTTTCATTAGAGCGGTGGGGGGCCGTAGGCTAGTTCCAGCTCTCTCTCGCTGAGCTCTCTGCTAGCGCTCTCTCTCATCCAGGCCTCATCCATCCATCTCGCGCCCGAACCCTCTCACTCCTTCTCCTCCTAGTCGGTGAAGTCACCGAGCACAAGGCTTACTCATGAACGAGAAGAAAAACCCACACCGTTTCAAAATCACTCCAATTTTAATCCATCACGATCACGTCAGATGACTGGGAAACACCTTTTCAGTTGTGAATTGGCAACACAAGATATCCTTTATTTGTCATATATACATATACAGATGTACAGTACAATGAAATTCTTTCTTCGCATATCCCAGCTTGTTTGAAAGCTGGGGTCAGAGCGCAGGGTCAGCCATCGTACGGCACCCCTGGAGCAGACAGGGTTAAGGGTCTTGCTCAAGGACCCAACAGTGGTTGCATGGCAGAGCCTGGATTTGAACCGCCAACCTACTGGTTGATAGCCCAAAGCTCTACCCACTAGGCTACCACTGTTCCACAAGTGTTTAGTTGTGCACTTGTGGCGTAGCGGTCTTCACAACAGCCCAACACAGCTGAGATACTGGTTCGAATCAGCCAACAGGGCACCTACACAGATGTAATCGTCTGTGTCTGGGGGTGGGGGGTGACCGAGACTCCTTGATGGATTGGCGTCCTGTTTGGGGGGGTGTGTTGCTCCATTGCGCCCAATGAGCCCAATAAAGTTCTTGCAGTTTAGTAGAAGGATGATTGAGGAGTAACTGAGTAACTGTATGGACTACCACTTAAAATACACACTATAAAGCCAAAAATATTGGGACACAGACCATGAGCTTGCTGGACATCCCATTCCAAAACCATCAGCATTTACAGTATATTCAATTGTGCTGTTTTTTCTTTGTAGCTTTAATATCATCCACACTTTTGGGAAGCCTTTATACAAGACTTTGATCTGTATCTGTGGGAATTTGTGCCCATTCAGTCAATAAAAGAGACAACCTGGCTCACAATTATCCTAATAGTGTTGGATTGGGTTGAGACCAGGGCTCTGTGTAGATAACTGGAGCTCCTTTTGCACACAACTAGTCAAACCATGTCTTTGCTTTGTGCTTAGGGGCATAATCATGCTGAAGGAGAGTAGGGAATTCCCCAAACTATTGCCAGAACAATGTTGCCATCAGAATTTTAAAAGCATATCATTTACCTTATATAATTTTTAAGCACCTGTTAGCAATAAATGCGGTAGAAACAACTAATAATCATAGAATTAATCAAAGCAGGGGGGTCCACATACTTTTCGTCATGTAGTGTACTGCCTTAATTCATTTATAGGAACCTGAATCCACTTACAGTAGCATTGTGGTTAATAGGTGAGAAAATATCACCTCATATTCTGCCCTTTACTTTTGGAATAATGTTTGATGTAGGTACTGTACCGTCGCCATGGTTACACCATCACTGGTGTAAGTGCGGCCTCTTTTGACCCATCGATTGATTACGAGGGGTAGTGCGTGGCTCTTTGCATGCGATGCTGCGCTCTGTGAGACCCCGCCTCCTGGCAGGTGAAAAGAAGCGATCAGCTGTGCGAAACGCACAGCTGATCGCTTCTTTTCACCTGCCAGGAGGCAGGGTCTCACAGAGCGCAGCATCGCATGCAAAGAGCCATTGTCTGTGCAAGCTGAATTTGCACATATCTAACCAGAATCCATAAACTAAACCCGTGTTTCTAATCTCTGTGTAGGATCGTGTGCCGCTTGGCGGATGCTACGGGCTATCGCGTCCAGGAGGCTCAGGTTGAAGTGTGTGTGAGGGACTGCCAGCCCGAGTACCGAGCCATCTCTCCTAAAGCCTTTACATTTGTGGTGAGTACGAGTGGCGCTCATAGTTATTGTTTAGGATTTCAGCTCGCATGCAGACCTGGCGTTCGATGGATGCTGGATAGCAGCCCAAAGTTCTTCATGTAACACTACTACGAGGGTGTGGTCCTGCCTTCCTCCCACGGTTTCGGGATGATACTGGACCCACCAGTACCCTGATCAGGATGATTAGCTAGTAAAAATTATGTAATTAAATAGAAATACAGCATTGCCGGCTTATTAGTCCCTCCTTATTAGTTCCTTTGTGGACGCCTAGGCTGTTTCCCCCCCAACGTTTACAGACAGTCGCACACAGTTGCCAACCGCTTCTTTTCACCTGCCAGTAGTTATATGCATTATAGCATTCGGAGAGTCACACACTGCTATCAGGTGCCTCAAACAGCCAGAAGAGGCCGCAATTGCAGTATTAATAAGGAACCCATTTAACCCCCCCTTCGTTAGGCACAGCCGATCGTGTCTTGTGTAGGCCCCTGGCCAAGATCATAGCTGTGGCGGGCGAATTAGCAGCATCACCACTGCATACTGCATCTGCAATGTTTACAGAAAGTCGCACACAGTTGCCAACCGCTTCTTTTCACCCGCCAATAGTGTCTCATAGATCATTATAGCATCTGGAGAGTTACACACTGCTATCAGGTGCCTCAAACAGCCAGAAGAGGCCGCAATTGCAGTATTAATAAGGAACCCAATCCACAGCCCTCCCTCAGACACAGCCGATCATGTTTTGGGTGGCAACCTGGCTGAGATCATAGGTGTTTTGGGTGAATTAGCAGCATACTGCAATTGCATGCTGCATAAACAGCGCCGGACAAGATGATTCGCATCCCGAAATGGATATCGGAGGATGATTTGATGGGGCAGTGGTAGCTCAGTGGTTTAGATACTTGATTAGTAATTGGAAGGTCGCAGGTTTAAGCCCCGCCTCTGCCAGGTCGCCACTGGTTGGACCCCTGAGGGAACTGTTTGGGCCCCTCTGGTCAGAGGTGGCTAAATGCCTAAAATGTAGCGTGGGTAACTATGACCATGCATAAAGTCTGAAATAATGATTGGACATGGGCGCTTGGTTGGCACAGTGGTCTATTACGCTGGCCCACAATCACAGAGACCTTAGGTCTAGTCTCAGCAGTGCTATCGGCCATCCTGTTGTCTATACAGACGTGACTGGCTGTGTCCGATACAGGGATGTACTGGCAGCCTATCCAGTGTGTCCCTTCTTTGCACTTTCCCACCACAACCATGACCAGGATACAGTGGTTGATGAAAATGAATTTGGTTAGCGACTTTCTAAACGTGCTGCTTGCTCGGAACTTCCTCAGAGCTAAACTTAGCAAACTAGTTGTTTTTGTATTTAGCAAACCCCCTCGGGCTCCGGCGTAATCGTCGCTGTGGTCCGGCGTCTGAGGATCCTGTTTCACTTTGGTCCTGCAGCTCTTAATTAAACACATTTATCGTCGACTTCACTATGAATAATTACTTCCCGTCTAATTAAAAGCGATAGTTTAATTGCGGCGTTAATGCTAGCCTGTAATATTAACTGTAACGCCGAACGGTTTTTGATTTGTTGGAGGAATTGAGAACAATGAGCGTCTCACGGCCGTAGGCTACAGTCAACATTGAGCCACATCCATCTTTTTTTCATCGTTGCTCGGGGGGAGCTCAGGCTGAGCAGGCAGCTAATAAAAAATTAATTCAACCTTTCCATTGATGTTGAAATTCAGTGGTGAAATGAGCATGTTCTTCTGTTATTTTTGCCAATGGATCATTTCTGTCAGCATCAGGACCGAGAAAAGGTAGATATTAGGTAGAAAAGGTCGATTTTTAAGAGTTCTTGCTATGTTACCAGGCAGAAGCGTAGAATTAATAGAAGACGCATTTGTAATGGTATTTCTGCATGTTGTCATGGTAGCATGTCCACTTTTATTAATTAAAGTCATTATTATTGTCATTAGTTTCACAAATATACTTTTATATGGAACTCACACTTGCCAGCCAATCAGAAGCAAGAATGAAAGTGATGCTTCATTAATATAGTTCCCCTTCCTCTTCCTTACAACCTCCACCGTGGAGAATTTGTGCCCATTTTGTTGAAAGAGAATCTGTTATGTGAAATAAAAGGCCTGGCATGCCGCTCAGGTGGCACAGTGGTAAAAATACGCTAGCACACCAGAGCTGGGATTTTTAATACATCGTATCGAATCTCAGCTCTGCCATCCGGCTGGGCTGGGCGGCTATATGAACAACGTTTGGTTGTTGTTCATCCAGGGAAGGGAAATGCCTGATAGGGATCTCATAACTGATGCAATCACGACCTCTGCTGGCTGAGGAATTATGTGAATCAGGGTGTGGCTCTCCGTACACAAAGCTGATCGGCATATGGACCTCGTGCAGGTGAAGAGATGCAGTCGGCTACTGCACACGTTTCGGAGGGAGCGTGTGACAGTTCGCTCTCCTCAATCGGGGCGGGGGTCAGCACCAGTAGAGACGAAGCCTAATGCAATTGGGTAAAAAATTGGACACGCTAAAAATCTGGAGAAAAAGGGAGAAAATGCATAAAAAAAAGGCCTGGTGCACAGTCGACATTCTAGTTCATCCCAAAGCTCTTTGATAGGGTTGAGGTCGGGGTTCTGTGCAGGCCACTGGACACCAAACCCATCCAACCACATCTTTATAAATCTGACTTTGTGCACCATCACAGTCCTGCTGGATTATTATTATGGTTAGTTTCCCAAATATACTTGAGGAGTGCTTTTATATGGAACACACACTTCCCATCCAATCAGAAACAAGAATGAAGGTGATGCTTAATTAATATTGAGCTCCTTCCCCTCTTTCCAACCCTTATAGCCTCCACTGTGTGGAATTTGTGCCCATTTTGTTGAAAAAGCATTTGTAATGTGAATTACAAAGCTTGGCTGGCAGTCAACATTCCAATTCATCCCAAAGCTGTTTGATAGGGTTGAGGTCAGGGTTCTGTGCAGGCCACTGGACCTTCTCCACGCCAGACTCGTCCAACCACGTCTTTACAGATCTGGTTTTGTGCATCATCACAGTCCTGCTGGATTATTATCATGGTTAGTTTCCCAAATATACTTGAAGAGAGTTTTTTATATGGAACTCACACTTGCCAGCCAATCAGAAACGAGAATGAAGGTGATGCTTCATTAATATAGAGCTCCTTCCCTTCTTTCCAACCCTTATAGCCTCTACTGTAGGGAATTTGTGCCCATTTTGTTAGAAGAGCATTTGTAATGTAAGGCATTGATGTTGAATGAAAAGGCCTGGTGTGCAGTCGACATTCCAGTTCATCCCAAAGCTGTTTGATAGGGTTGAGGTCAGGGTTATGTGCAGGCCACTGGACTTTCTCCTCTCCAAATTTGTTTCCCTGTTATATTTTAGGTGTCCTTTTATATCTAACACACTCCTGCCAGCCAATCAGAAACGAGAATAAAAGTGATGCTTCATTGCACGTTTCTGTTCTCTACTCAGCAAATCCGAAATCTAGCAGATGTTCTGATGGAGGAGGTTAAAGTTGAGCAGCGAGTAAATGTACCGCACTTCATCAGCTGTTGTGTGTGTGTGCTTGTGTGTGTGTGCTTGTGTGTGTGCTTGTGTGTGTGCTCAGTCTCCGTACTTCTCACGCGTGGTGCCAGCTCGCGGGCCGCTCTCCGGCGGGACGAAGATCACCATCCACGGGAGCCACCTGAATGCCGGAAGCGCCGTGGCCGTCAAGATCGGACTCAACACCTGCCACTTCGAGAGGTAACGATCAATCTTTCTCTAATCTGTTCTCATAGTGCTTATTATGTTCAGTACAGGTTTACACACCGGTCCAAAAGTATGTGGACACCCATTCCAAATCCACAAGCATTAATATAGGGTCTGTTTGAAAACCTAGTGAGCTGCTTACTGCCTACCTGGGCAGCTGCCTAAGTAGGGAGGATTCTAATAAGACATCAAACTCATAAAGCAGATTATTTAGACGCACCACCGTTTTTGCTTACTTAGCTAATACAATTAGCCTCAGACCATTCAAACCAATAGGCTGAGGTGGCACAAATGCTAGCATGCCAGCCAACATCTCCCTCTGTCTACCGAAAATGGTTAAACTGGTTCTGACAAGCCCAAATTTGCATATTAATGACACTTGCACACTTTTATGCAAATTTAAGGATCTCTGTTGGTTGCTCCTCATTCGTCCGCCACATTTGAAATCTTTGGCAAGAAAAGTAGCGCCACACTGAATGCTGGGATTGCCTTCTTTGCTAAGGAAGCATCGGATGCTCTCTCGTTATTCAGTCAGATTATCGCTTCGAATTAAGGCACCTTATTAGGCAGCATTTTAAGGTATCTAGGAATTCGGACAGCTTACTAGGTTATTGGACAGACTCTCTTTCCAACCCCTATAGCCTCCACCAGGGGGATTCGTGCCCATTTTGTTAAAAGCGCATTTCTAATGTGAGGCATTGATGTTGGATGAAAAGGCCTGGTGTGCAGTCGCCATTCCATTTCATCCCAAAGCTGCTCAATAGGGTTAAGGTCAGGTTTCTGTGCAGACCACTAAACTCCAAAGCTATTCGATAGAATTAAGGTCAGGGTCCTGTGCAGGCCACTAGACATCCTCCACGCCTAATAAACCTGCTGGAGGAGGAAAGAATCTTTCCTGAACGTCATTCAACACACATTGGGTCCAAAAAGACACATTCACTAAGCAGCCTTCACTCACTTGGTGGAAATCACTCAATCGACTCAATTGAGAGAGTCAAACGAAACCTAAACGTGGGCGTACGAGTGCGCTCAGAGCCGAACAGTTATCCCAAATGAAACGTGCATGTGGTAACGTCTCATATCATCAGCATATCTGCCTCCACAAGCGATAGAGCTTGTTTAACACTTCTCACCGGGGTGCGCTGGGAGTTTCCTCTACGAGGCAAAATTGTGAAGATTAGATGAACGTTAGATGAATTGAACCCTGCTTGTTGCCTGTTTTTTTTTTCCCTGTTGGAGTGGAAGCGCTGACACTCATCCAGACGAAAGATCCACTTGACAATTTTCAGCGTCGAGCGTTTAATCCTAGCCAGGTGATTTAGAGCGGGCTTAAACCCATTTCTCATGGTGGCAGCGTGCTTTCACACACACGACCACACAAGCTATCTGCATGCCCACACTCTGTCTGACACATGTAAGGAGCGACAGGCATGCAAGGGGATTTAGGAGCGCATTGAGGGCGCCTCCGTTTGGTCCTGCTATGTGTGTGTGTGTGTGCGCGCCTGTGTGTATGTGTGTGTTTGTGAGTGAAGGGCGGCTTTGTGTACTTTTATATCTGGGTTTGCCCACCATGTGGGCTCCTACAGCCAGACTCCATTGGTGTTCGGAAAAGGACCGGAGCCTTTCGCCTACACACACTTCATACCTCAGTGTGGCTGCTTTATATTGTATGTGACTTGGACTCGTGTTTGTTTGTGTGTGTGTGTGTGTGTGTGTGTGTGTGTAAGTGTGTGTAAAGGGCTTTTTGTTTAAGCAGTCATTCATTGGCTTATCTAGCCTCTGCAACATCTTCATGTCATTTCCTTTCCTATCTCTCATTTTCACTCTCGTCTCCTTCTTTACACCTCTTGCAATCCTTTTTTGGGCTCTTGCGCTCCCTCTAGCTCCTTCTCTCTCTCTCTCTTGCTCTCTCTCTCTCTTGCTCTCTCTCTGCGCTTCTGACAACAACCTTGTCAAAATATGTACAGAACTCTGTGGGTTTCTCGGCTGCGTGTTGTGAAATTGGTTGCCAGGGCAACACCACGAGAGGTCGAGTATAAAAATTCCACGCACACGCACTCGCGCAAGCCGAGACACTCTCGCTCCCCATCCGAATCCAGAAGATGAGCAAAGTGGCCGGCGCCGGCTTCTGTGTTATTCTTTCCTCGTTTCGCGTCCTATTAATTTCGCCAGCGCCGAATCAAGATGTGCGTCCAGCGCTCCCGCCGTTTGTCCTGAATCCTAAACACCTCTAACCTAGGCATTGTTTTCAGCCCAGTCTTCTGTATTGAAATGCATTTTTGCATATATTCAAACAGAACCGGGATCGAGCGTCGGTTTGGACCAGGAGGTCAGTACGTTTGGGTATGTGAAAGCAGATTTCAGGCCTGGGTGCACTGGGTTAAGTAATGGGGTTGGTCGAACGTGTCATATTATTTTTGAGTCTTAGGTTTCATATTGGCGGTAACAGGACGCTGGGATCAGCCAATAAATCACAGAGCCTGAATGTACATGAATTACTTTGGGTCTCTGAGAACTAGGTGACATCTGGAACTAAGAATGCATTAATACAACTTACCACATTCATACATGTACTATTATAGGGCAGTTGTAGCCTAGCGGGTACTGGACTAGTAATCAAAAGCCCCATCACTTCCAGGTTGTCACTGTTGGACCCTTGAACAAGACTCAATTGCTTAGACTAAAGACTGTCACAGTACTTTGGATAAAAGTGTCTGCCAAAATGTAAAATGCACTACATTATATTAATATACACTGATCAGCCAAAACATTAGGACCCACCCCTCTTCCTCCCCAGAAAATGTGCATGGCAATGCCTGATGGGTAAAAACTGTCCATGTGTGGGCTAGGGATATATGAAATGTTGGGCTCATGGTAGTTCCTTATAGTTTACATGTCGAATACATGAAGTTAAGGTGTGCAGACCATTGGGTTCCTCTACACCAAACTTGTCAACCATTCTCCAAGGGGCACAGTCATGCCCATTAAGATTCCGTGATGCCATTGCAAGTGCTGCACGTATCTCAGAGGAAGCATGTGCTAGCCTTTACGCTCCAAGTTGGAAGCTGTCATAGAATGCATTAAGCCATGGATACTACAGAGATCCTACAAGTCTCTGGAACTCTAATGAAGGGATGGAACTCCTTGTTCCCTAAAGAATCAACCTTGGTTGGTGTTTGGACGGTGTTTGTGGAGAACTTGGTCTAATAGGTTAGTCCAAAATCTGCCCATGAGTGGTTCAGTTGGGCAAGATTTGCTAAATGTGAGTCTTAGACATAAAACCTAGACATTAGATGACTGGCTGTTATCATCCTGGTGGAAATCGTTATGATTTATAGTGACCCTTTCATCTGGAGGGGTGAGTGAACCCAAATTATGCTAGCAAAATGATTCCAACAGCATTACAGAGACACCAGGCCTGCCAGACTTTATGGGGTCAACCGTTTAGGCCTGTATTCTTCTCTTCTGTACACATGTCATGTTTTTTCGATGTCTCTGTAGATCACTACCTTGTATCTTTTGCACCACTGACTTTACCTACATCTTTTCTTACCATCTTTACCCAAAAATGAGGTCATAAAGGCTGACTCAGCATTTTTTCAACATCTGCACTTATATTTCTCTACTCAGGACCAGAAAATCAGGTTAGTTCTGCAATTTGTGATTTTATTTGTTTATTTATTCATTACCTTTGTGTGTTCTGCAGGCGCAACGCCAGGGAGATCGTCTGTGTGACCCCTGTGGGTTTAAGCACCGGAGGTACTCCGGTCATGGTGGACATCAATGCTGCAGAGCTGAGGAACCCTGAAGTGAAGTTTAACTATACGGACGACCCCACCATACTGAAGATCGAACCCAACTGGAGCATCACAAGGTATTGTTACATGCAAGGACACTTGAATGGAGGGGCCGGGCAGGGAGAATAGATTTATTACGTACGGACAACAATGAGGATGGATGATCAGAACATCACATCTTGATTTAGCCAAGTGACAGGCGGCCCTGAGTCAACAAGGTCGGAGTTTTGATTTATTATTGATGCGTATGCACAAATCTGGGAGTAAATTCGACCCTTCGGATTTTACATTTGATTTATTCTTGAGGTCGTAAATTTTTCAGACTGTGGATTGTTTTTTTGCTGGATGTGTCATTGTGCTATCATTAGGAAATAGCTGCTAATATGAGCTAATTACCATAATACTACCTTGCTGTAATCTTAAAGCGTAGCCAGAATTCTAGCTGTTTATCATTTTATGTGAACAAAAACTGGCCAACCAGCCACAAACTATTATTTTTAATAAAGGTCTGTTTGGTCAGAAAGATTTCAGCCTCAATTACGGACTAGTGGCATCAGCTAAGCATATTATAAATATCAAATAGCCTACAGATGGTGCTTTTAAGTGCAAGAGTAGCTAACTATTATGCTAAAACTAGCATTAGATATGTAACATTATGACCCCACCTGAGTTAACTATTTCCTTTCACAAACAGCAAGTCATGATGATTTGCAATCTAGCTAACACTAAGCCAAGTCAACAGGCTAGCATTAGGTGTTTTACTGTGCAAATAAATAAAGTAACCTTAAGTGCTGTCATGCTAGCTTATAGCAAGTTTTAGTATTATGTGAAATCAAAATTAGTAGCCACTGTGGCTAACAAGATAGCGACCAGGTCAACTATTTTACTGTATAATTATAATGTAACCAAAATTAGCCTCCAGCTACGTAACTTCCAGCCAAGTGGTAGCATATAGTGTAGTCGAAACCAGTTACGTTTGCTTGCTATGGCTAGCTAAAAACGATAATTCAGCATTTATTAGTAGATCCTAAATTAAAGTAGCAAACCTTAGGTTTATTTTATTGTGTAACCAAAACCAGGTACTGAGTTCGACTGCTAGCCAGCTAACATTGTCAAAACAAGCAGTTTTAATCATCCATGACATTAATTTTTGCCACCAAGTGAGCTGTTTTTATTTTAATTATTCTAGCAACTTAAAGCCGTAGCTAAGCTAAGATTACAAGCTACTTGGCTAATTTAAGGCAAGTTCGTCAACTAACAAAACAAGCCGTTTCAATCATATATAAAGCTAAGTGAGCTGGTATTATTCTAGTTACTCTAGCAACTGAAAACCGTAGCTAAGCTAAGCTTACTAGGTACTTGGCTAATTTGAGGCAAGTTTCTTTATTCTGTAATTATAAAAATCAGTCACATTTGTTAGAAAGTTACACTGTCTGTCCAAAAGTATTTGGACACCTGATCTTGAACTTGTTGGACATCCTTATGTAAAAAACAAAACAAATGGTATTAAAATAGTGTGACCTCTATGTGATCTTTTGAGAAGGCTTCTCACATGACTTTGAAGTATGTCTGTGGGAATCTGTGCCCATGACATCAAATTTTATTTATTTTTAAATTTTTTAATTTATTTATTTTTGTTATTTTTTTGTTAGTTATTTTAGCCAATGTAGCTAAGCTAAGCTTACTAGCCACTTGACTAATTTAAGGTAGGTTTCTTTATTCTGTATTTATAAAAATCAATAGTTCTGTTCTCTACAAAGTTACACTATATGTCCAAAAGTATTTGGACACCTGACCATGAGCTTGTTGGACATCAAGTTGCAAGAATTAATGGCATTAAAATAAAGTGACCTCTATGTGATTTTTTTTTTCAGCTATAACAGCAGACACTCTTTTGAGAAGGCCTCACATGACACTGAAATATGTGTGGGAATTTGTGCCTATTTAGTCAATGAGCATTTTTATGGCTGGGCACCGATTGATTGATGTTCCGGTTCATTCCTAAGCTGCTCAGAAAGGCTTAGTGCAGACCACCGGAGATCCTTTAAACCAAGTTTATCTTCATGTCTTTATTAAGCATGCTGGAACAGGAATGGACCTTCCCTAAACTGTTGCTGCCAAGTTGGAAGCATATAATTCTTTTTAATTGATTTATTCCTTCAGTACTTTAGTCCAGGTGAAGCCATGTGACTGTTGAATTCACAACCTTGGTTTCAGTCTCTTTTATCAGAGCTTCACGGTCATGTTCTACACTCACAGTAATGAAGCACATTCCTTCACCACTCTGTGGTGAGTGATGAGTATGTTTGAAAAAGAAAGTAAAGACAGGCAGCCACGTCTCCGGAGATCACACCAACATCAGAGTCGACGGGGGAAAAAAAGGCCGCCGGTGGGGCCGCGCTCCAAAACAACACTGTGCATCCACATCCACACACACAGAGCTTAGCTGATAGTGAAGTGGTGTGAGGGTGTGAACCAGCGAGAGATGAGCATGTGAACGTATTAGCCTGAGGGGAATGAGCTCTTCAGACCCTCGTACTCGCTGCTTCTGCTGTGAGCCCACAGGAGCTTCGTTTGACTGACAGGTCTAGCAATGAGTTTACGCCACTCGCTTCAGCTTCTATTTCCTGCTGACTTGAATGTTCGTATGTTTGTAATATCACGTCGCTCTACTGACGAGGCGAGTACGGACCCAGGAGGCGCAGCCAGCCTCTATTTAGGGCTAACCGTTATCCCTCGGTGTGTACTCACGTGTTCTGTAGGCTAACACCTCGCTAATTACATTACTTATCAGTTTCGGACCACAATGGGGTTTCATTCACACCAAAGTCTGGAATTGCTCCTGAGAGAATATAACGGACGGACTATATTTACTTTTCTAATTAATAAGGTAATGTGTGTGTGTGTGTGTGTGTGTGTGTGTGTGTGTGTGTGTGTGTGTGTGTGTGTGTGTGTGGAGGGATTGTAATTGCTAAATCACTGCTTAATCACGATTAATAGGTAACCAAAGGCTAATTAGCTCATCATATTGGTCACTATGGTGACCCATGTAGGGTAATGGCTGATTCAGACATACAGCGGCTGGTTATGTTATCAGGGCACAAAAAAAGTCCCCAATGTACCAAAATGACCACACCCGAGACCCTCGATAGGAGGTGGTCTCAGTCTGATCCGTGCTGGTCCCCTTTTTGCTGCCCCATACGCAACGAACTGTGATGCACTGTGTATTCTGACACCTTTCTGTCAGAACCAGCATTAACTTCTTCAGCAATTTGAGCTACAGTAGCTCATCTGTTGGATCAAACCACACGTGCATCAATGAGCCTTGGCCGCCCATGACCCTGTCGCCGGTTTACCTCTGTTCCTTCCTTGGACCAGTTTTGATAGATGACTGTATATAAGGATGATCTTTCTCTGCAGACAAGATTTTTTCTACTCACAATCCAGTCTTTGAGGTATTTTATTAAGGGGTTTTCCACCACAGTTTGGAGAAACTATAGCACCGGCCCCAGCCCCAGAGCTTTGGAATGAACTGGAACATTAATCAATTAGTGCCCAGCCATACAAATGCTCCTATGGCTGAATAGGCACAAATTCCCACTGACATACTTCATGTGACTTGTTGTAGCTGGAAAGATCTCATAGAGGTCACTTTATTTTAATAGCATTTGTTTTTAAAGCTCAAATTATTATGACCATATAGTGTTGGACACAAACATCTCCACCATTGTGCCTTTAGACCTGGATGGATGAGGATGTTTATAGAAGTACAGGTATTGGAATTGACCTACACCTTAAATCTTGTACAGTGGGGGGGGGGGGGGATGGCTTATTGCAAGTTGCATATTCTGATGTGACAACATTAAATAAAAATTTTTATTTTTTGTATATGAAGCTCTAATTATTACTGTAGATTTTACTCGCTTTGTGTATTTTTTGTGCATTTCATCTCTCCGGTCTGCTGAACAAATGTGCCTGTAAAAATTCTCACTTTTAAAATGTTACCTGGTTTTTCTAAAGAGAAAAAGAGAAATGTGTGGGTGTTACTTGGACTGACGGGGCACTGAACAGAGCCTACACAGTGACAGACTGGATAATGCCAGGGCAGCTGTGGGCACTTTAAATACCAGTGAATAGACAGGTTAAATATAAGACATGCAGGATGGATGATGTGTAATGTTTCATTTCTCTCTTTTTCCTTCAAGTGGTGGTACCCCACTGACTGTGACTGGAACCAACCTTGCCACCATCACAGAACCCAAGATGAGGGCGAAGTTTGGAGCAATTAAGTCCATCAATGTAAGTGTTCTACATATAACCACATTATTGTCAACACTTGGACACCGAGGTCTTACCTTTGCCTGTCGTTTATTCCCTTATGTACCAAAAATTTTTTATAGAAACAGACTCTTGGGGGTATTTATTTGCCCTCAGAGTCACCCTGCTTTAGGCTTATTTGCTTCAGCATGTCTTTCAGGAAGTGTTTGCATGTGGACGTTCGGCGCTGCGTGGGCTGCAAGCAGTTTAACCTTTTAAATGTCAGGCGCTGAAGGAACACGGCGAGTAAAAGCGAAGTGGCCGAACCCTCTGACTGAGCCCCTGCAGTGCTGGGAAAACCTTTCCCTGACCTGTACGCTCGTTCACCCTTCGTTCCTTTTCTTACCCTCCCCTTCGAGAGCTTTAACGTGCAATTTAAGCCTTGAGGGGTTTAATTTGGATTGAGGAGGCTTTGGATTGTGATCAGGAATGCCGCACGTGCCTCCGGAGCTGCACAACGTAAAAGCATTTGCTTCATCATCCTGAGGTTCCGAGTTCAAACCCTGATGATTGATGATGTCACAGGCAGCTCTACTCAGATCGACCCTGCTGTCTGGGAGCATAAGCATTCCTGTCTTCTCTATCACTCATGCCATGCCCACCAACTCCCTTCTCTAAGGGTGCATTCATATGAGAAGTGGGAAAACCACGAGCCTTGATGCAAACTTGGCTTGGCTTGGCTTGAGCGATGCGGTAAAATGGCCTCAAAGTGCACCACAAGTCAAAACCAATCCAAAAGCGTTCACTTGTATCTATGTTTAGCTGTATTTTCCTCACTGTTTCACTTTTAAACTTGTTTTATAGCTTGCAGTGCTGAAAAATTGTGAAAATCAGCTACTCCGAAAGAGTCTAAAAGACTTATAGATAAAAAAAAAGCTTAGCATGGCTTAATGTACTAAAAGAACGACTCAGGAACACTAAACCTCTCCTAATTATTACTGCTCATAAGTTATTTGAATTCCTCGGTCGTTGTTTTAATACAAGCATTCACGTTAAGCATTGTTCATACGGACTGAGTTGCTTTTACTACGTCATATCAAACAGTTCGTCTCATTGGCGGTGCTTTGAAAAGGTCAGCAGCAAACTGGGTCAGAGTCCAATGCGACAAAAGCTAAGCAGCACCGCCACACTCCATAGGAAATGACGGCACAGCCAGCACAAAAGCGGTTTTGCCGCTTCTCATGTGAATGCACCATAAGCCATATGCTTGTCCAGCTTGTGGTGAAGTGTAGGAAGCGAATGTTGATCCTTACTGTCCAGGCCTAATGTAGAGTGTTGAAGGACTTGGCGGGTTTGGGCTGTCAGCGTCTGATTTGGGAAGAAAAATCTGTCAGCTCTATGTGAGCGGAGATGAATTGTTGAACACTTTTTGTTCGTTTTATCACCTGCTCAATGACATTGAATCATAATCGGAATTTTTTAAATCTTTAATAAAAAGCTTATCTTGTTCCCGTTCTCTCTCGTTTCAGAACTGTACAGTGGTCAATAACACGGTGATGATTTGCCTGGCCGCATCAGTGTCCGGTCCAGGTTCTGAGAAAAGTATGTCAGAGACGGGCACTAGTCCGGATGAAATAGGCTTTATTATGGACAACGTCTACTCGCTGCTGGTGGTCAACGAGAGCTTCAGTTACTACCCCGACCCCTGGTTTGAACCTTTCTCGCCTTCCATATTGGAGCTCAAGCCGGGATCACCCCTCATCCTCAAGGTAGGCTTGTTTGTATGTGGCCAAAATGTGTATCGGGACCCCCTTCTAATTATTGAATTTGTGTGTTTTAGCCACAACAATTGCTGTAAGTAATAGATCAGTTATATAAACCTTTTTTGTTTATGATTATCGCAAGCTAGGCAACACAACAAATTTATCAAAACATCAAATTCATCAAAAGAAGCCGCTCAGGTGGCGCAGCGGTAAAGTACGCTAGCTCACCAGGGTTTGAATACATCGTTTCGAATCTCAGCTCTGCCTTTCCGACTGGGCTGGGCGGCAGCATGAACAACGATTGGCTGTTGTTCAGGGTTAGAGGGTAAGAAAGTCGGATCATAGGTCCTCATAACTGGTGCGACTGCGGCCCCTGCTGGCTGACTGATGGCGCCTGCGCAGGGCTGAGGAATAATGCTGATGGGGGTGTGGCCCTCCGTACACAGTGCCCGTCAAGTGTATGAACTCGACTCGTGAAGGTGAAAAATGCAGTCTGTACTGACTGTACGTGCCGGAGGGGGCGCATGTCAGTTGAGAGGCGTCCTCAGTCAGCGGTGAAGGGTCGAATCAGTATAGAGGATGCAATCAGGGTAATTGGACACGACTAGATTAGGAGGGGATAAAAATTGGGAAAAAAAAAAAAAAATCATCAAAAGAAAACACAAAGAAAAATATACTTAATTAATGAAAACGGTGGCAATCTGGTCCCACTGTGGTTTACAAGGTGTAACGTAAAGCCTCCACAAGTGGGCGCTCGTGTACAAGTTCATTTTTTTATGTGCCTGTTAAAATTAGTTTATTTAATTATTCTTTAAATCTGGGGACATGGGGGAGGCATGGTGGCTAAGTGGGTAGCACTGTCACCTCACAGCAAGAAGGTCCTGGGTTCGATCCCCAGGTGGGGCGGTCCAGGTCCTTTCTGTGTGGAGTTTTCATGTTCTCCCCGTGTCCGCATGGGTTTCCTCCGGGTGCTTCAGTTTCCTTCCACAGTTCAAAGACTTGCAAGTGAGGTGAATGGGAGATACTAAATTGTCCATGACTGTGTTCGATATAACCTGGTGAACTCATGAACTTTGTGTAATGAGTAACTACCGTTCCTGTCATGAATGTAACCAAAGTGTAAAACATGATGTTAAAATCCTAATAAACAAACAATAAATGAACAGATCTGGGGACATGACTAAAACATGTATTTTAACCACATTATTATACATTTCTAATGGAAAAAAATATAAAAAAACATAGTAGATGGGATATGGAGTCACCAAACAATGCGGAAACAATGCTAAAATATTTTACTCTTTATTATATTATATTATTATTATATTTTATTGTAGAGTGTGGTGTTAGAGTGCAGACATGAAAAATAATTCAAGGTTTTTAATGAATGTTTTAAATTATATATCCTAACTTTGTACTTAGCTCAATGTGCAGGACACTTTGCTCAATTAAAAATGCTTTTTAAAATTCATTTTGATCTACTTTTATACATATAATGTCCTGGGGACAAAAATGGCACAGATTCGGTGGTTTGGCCCAACAGTCTCGTCACTAAATACAGCCCATGATTTGTAACTGGAAAAATCCAGCTCAAATCACATTGGTTTGCTTTAGTTTCAGATTTCACACCCACTCACCCAGCTGAACGGCAAAACCTGTGATGAAAATAAGCGGTAAATGCCAGACTCGAGTGACATTTACTCCACGTTAACTAGAAGCCTGTAGGACGGGTTCGAAATGTCGTCTTACAGGCTACAGAGTGCACTACAAATCGAGCAGACGGTCGTACCGTACGTAGTGCACGGATGCCGTCGGCTAGGCTGTTGCCAGAGCAAACAATAATCCTCCTGATTTACCTTGCAGTCTGTACTACTTTCCTGATACTAACACTTCATTATCTATTATAGAAAATCATTTCGCATCTTCTGACCAAATAGAAGGAAGAAACAGGACCGGGGTATTAATATCTGCCTCCTCGCTAAAAAGGTTACCAGACGAGAAGCGCGCACGCTTTCTCCCGGATGCTAATCGTCTAGAAAATGAGTCACTTTGCAAGTCAATGCGACTTCAAATGTCACATCCATAAGACTGGAATTGTCCTTAATGGGTTCAGGTAGTTAGCGTAACTCACTGGATTCGTTTTTGAGGATTTGCTAAATCTAGGTGTTTCTGCGCTAGAAGTGCGGGGTTTAAAATAGGGTTGTGCGATATGACTAAAAAACTAATATCTCGATATGCTTTTGAGAAGTGGCGATATACGATACGATATAATGTAAACTTAAAGTACAATGGCAGACCACTGCCCATATTTTACCTTATTTGGTTTACAAGTTATCTTAAAAACACAAAACCTTAGAGTTAGTTTATTTAAATATTATTTAAATCTGGGGACGTGGGGGTGGCACGGTGGCTAAATGGGTAGCACTGTCACCTCACAGCAAGAAAGTCCTGGGTTCGATCCCCAGGTGGGGCGGTCCAGGTCCTTTCTGTGTGGAGTTTGCATGTTCTCCCCATGTCCGCATGGGTTTCCTCCTGGTGCTCCAGTTTCCTCCCACAGTCCAAAGACATGCAGTCAGGTTAATTGGAGATACTAAATTGACCATGACTGTGTTTGATATAACCTTGTGAACTGATGAACCTTGTGTGATGAGTAACTACCGTTCCTGTCATGAATGTAACCAAAGTGTAAAACATAATGTTAAAATCCTAATAAACAAACAGATCTGGGGACATGACTAAATCATGTATTTTAACCACATTATTATACATTTCTAATGGAAAAAAATATTAAAAACATAGTAGATGGGATATGGAGTCACCAAACAATGCGGAAACATTATGAAATATTTTACTCCTTATTATATTATATTATTATTATTATATATTATTATTATTATTCTGATACATTGACAGAATTACTGTGTTTATATTGTGTATTATTGCAAGCTCTATTTGTATTCATATTGACAATATTTATATTAAACAAACCAGCAGAATCTTACAATCACATTTATGCTTCGTTTTACTTCTAATAAATGAGCATAAAAAAATCCCGAAAAAGTTAAGTATTTGATAATGCTTTGCTATCATTGAAAAATGAAAGTGCACGTTAAATAACAGCACCGCGACCCAGATCAACCACACAGCAGCATAAAATCATAACCGCTGCGTACCTGAGCTTCTGTTCCTCAAATTGCGAATCAAATTTATATCCGTGTGTCGTTCATTTGTAGCCTAGCGGTTAAGGTACTGGACTAGTAATCAAAAGGTCGCTGGTTCAAGCCCCACCACTGCCAGTTTGCCACTCTTGGGCCCTTGAGCAAAGCCCATAACCCTCAATTGCTTAGACAGTATACTGTCACAGTACTGTAAGTCGCTTTGGATAAAAGCGTCTGCTAAATGCCGAAAATGTAAATGTTTTCTTCTTGAAGGCCACCTTATAGGTTTCCAGAATATATTAATACAGTTTCAACTGTGTTTATCCTCCTGTAAGGTAAAAAAACTGAAACCAATCAAGAGAGCGATTGAAATTCCGCCCAAAATCTGAATTCGGAAGCTCTGATTGGTTTATACATCTGCTTTTCAAGGCTTGAACCATGAATGAATCTCTTTCACAAATGAACTGATTCATTTGTATGAGCAAAACGAATTAATCTTTACCATAGATAAGAGCACAGCTCCCTGATTCGATTCCAATGAATAATTTATTTGAAAAGAGTCGTTTCTGACTCTTTACTCAGTGATTCAGTTTGCATCTGTGCGTGCACGCGCCTACCCGCTCATGCGCTAGAGAAAGCGTTATGCGCAGCGCTTTTGTGCTGTTTTAAATGTTCTCAAATGGTAACCTGTGTATCCTAGACATACTCGATATACCGAATATGGCCATTTTTTACATCGTGTTTAAAGTAATATTAATATACCGCCCAGCCCTAGTTTAAAATTGGCGTCGCCCCCGCACACTTCCAGAACACTTCTCCTGCTGTGCGGTATGGCTCTCTATTAACGGCAATCCTGTAATCCAGCGTTCCCACAGACTAGCATTAATACGAAGAACTCAGGAACTCCACATATTTCGGAATTTTCCGCCACCTGTGTTGGGCGTCTTCTGATAGCATCTGAAAGACTTTTACTCTCCATACCATTCGTTCCTCTTTGCTTTGAGCTGGCACTGCTTCAACCGTCTACTTTGATGATACCCAGTTTATTCCTCTCCCTCCTTTAGCTGCCTAAACATCAAAGCCCTGGTTTGAAAACCCGTTGTGGTATTTTTTAATGGGAAAATATTACCCCCCGCCCCCCAGAGGCAATTGGAATGTAAATACCGTAGCAAGCAGAAGCGTGACTTTCATAACCAACTTTTTATAGTGAAATCAAACTCAGTAATGAAACCTTCTGATTACCACCCTCATGCCAAGCTTTGCACCCCATCCCCCCTCCCCCACAACCCGCCACCCCCTGTTTATTCCGAACCAAAACTAAGAGCGGCAAATCAATCCAATTCCATTAAATAATTGCAGATAAATTAGACGTGCATCAGATTTTCCGTGCAATTAATTTCTTCTTCACTTTGTGCAAGGCCTCCTGGGTAAAACTCGAGGTGTGTACGTGTGTGAGGAAATCCAGGAGTGAGCTCGCATGTATGCGTGTATGCATGTCCCTATTTCTAGGCATTATTTACACTTTTAATTGGCTCCCCTATGGTCGCTGCCATGCCAACCTTTTTTGGTTTGTTCCACCCCCCCAGGCCTGCCTTCATATAAGCCCCCCTGGGTGGAGGGGATATTGGATATTGGCAAACTGACTATATCCATGACGATAAGTTAAGCATTTCATTTTTCCATATAGTGAAGTGGAAAGGAAACAATCGGAGCTTTTTCTCTACACCGTGTTGGATTCAGGCAGCTCTGGCAGAGGCCCGGGGGTTTTGTAGGTTTTTAGGAGTTTCCGTCTATCGGTCGTAGATGAATGCCGTGTGCTTCTTGCCTAGGACTTTGCTTCAGCTGTGATTGGATCTGGATTTGAAACGAGGCCCTGATATATGCATGATTTTGTAACTTGTATTCATGTACATATGCGACAGATGGGTGACAAATTAAAAGGAAAGGTGTCGGCCAAGATGAGCCACCAGAACAGCTTTAATGCAGATTGCCACTGATTTCCGTTGATTCTTTTGAACTGTAGCGAAGGTGCGGAACACTATTCCCACAAAATATGCTGGCGGTAAAGAGTGCTGGCCAAATTTGTTCATCGTGTCCAACTGGGCTGAGAACCAAAGGCCTTAAAGTAGAATTCAGTGACCACTCTGGATCCACTGAATCATAACATTCATCCATGAGCCATAACATTAAAACCACCTCCTTGTTTCTACACTCACTGTCCATTTTATCAGCTTCGCTTACCATAGAAGCACTTTGTACAATTCTACAATTACTGACTGTAGTCCATCTGTTTCTCTGCATGCTTTGTTAGCCCCCTTTCATGTTGTTCTTCAATGGTCAGGACTCTCCCAGGACTACTACAATATAGGTATTATTTGGGTGGTGGGTCATTCTCGGCACTGCAGTGACACTGACATGGTGGTGGTGTGTTAGTGTGTGTTGTGCTGGTATGAGTGGATCAGACACAGCAATGCTGATTGAGTTTTTAAACACCTCACTGTCACTACTGGACTGAGAATAGTACACCAACCAAAAATACCCAGCCAACAGCGCCCCGTGGGCAGCGTCCTGTGTCCACTGATGAAGGTCTAGTAGATGACCAACTCAAACAGCAGCAATAGATGAGCAATCGTCTCTGACTTTACATCTACAAGGTGGACCAACTAGGTACGAGTGTCTTATAGAGTGGACAGTGAGTGGACACGGTATTTAAAAACTCCAGCAGCGCTGCTGTGTCTGATCCACTCATACCAGCACAACACACACTAACACACCACCACCATGTCACTGCAGTGCTGAGAATGATCCAACACCTAAATAATACCTGCTCTGTGGGGGTCATGTGGGGGTATGTAGAAAAACAGATGGACTACAGTCAGTAATTGTAGAACTACAAAGTGCTCCTATATGGTAAGTGGAGCTGATAAAATGAATAGTTAGTGTAGAAACAAGGAGGTGGTTTTAATCTTATGGCTTATCAGTGTAGGGATTTGTCATCCTGATAGTGACACTTTGCATGAATACCTTTCTCTAAGGAGGTAAATCGGACCCAAACTATGCCAGCATAATGCCCCCAAAATGCCTTACAGTGCCACCAGATCCCTTTTACTGTTGGGGTATAGTGTCTAGACATGTATTATTTTCTTTTTACACACCACTGACTGAATGTCCTGCTTTCTGAGGCCCAATAATAATCCATAAACCATAAACCATTATTAACCAGTCAAGGTCAATTGCCTTCACCTCCTCAGGATTCGGCTTTTCCTTTCATTTGCTGTCCATCTAAAACCAATACATTTGCAGCAAGTAGTTCATGAGTTTTGTGTGTGTGTGTGTGTGTGTGTGTGTGTGTGTGTGTGTTTTTCAGGGCAAGAACTTGATCCCGTCGGCTCCTGGTAATGCCAGGCTGAACTACACGGTGCTGATTGGAGATGAGCCGTGTGTGCTGACCGTGTCAGAAGCTCAGCTGCTGTGTGAATGGCCCGACCTCACCGGCCAGCACAAAGTCACTGTGAGTTTCCAAACAGCATCCTCTTCATCTTTGACCTCATTATTACCTATTGTAGTTTGTCTGAACTGAACATTTTCAGGGTCACAGCTTCGCAGACGGGTTCCAAATTGTTCACATTTTTTGTAAGTCATATTTGCTATCTGCTAGAGGCGGATGCATGGGAAGTGGAGGAACACACGGAGCATAGCGTGATCTTTCGTATGTGGAATTCACAGCTGACTAGTGTACAGAGGAGGTCGAAGTGGGTGCTAGTCTGCAGCCCTCCCAATCAGTATTGCAATAGGGAATTGGAAATATTAATAAAACAATAAACATAATAAAATAAATACAAAATAATAAATTGTATTTTTCTGAAGTCATCACCTTTAATTATGAAATTGCTAATACTTGAAATTGCTACAACATTTGGGTAGGGGTGCTCAGGGGCGCAGCGGTACAAAAAGCTAGCCCACCAATTCTGAGATCTCAAGCTGTCAGGTTACCTACAGCCCCTACACATATATGATTGGCTGTGTCTGAGGGTGGGCGGGCCGAATGGATCCGTCACTGCTCCTGCAGTTGTGGTTTCTGCTTACTGGTTGAAGCGCCTGCACAGAGACGGCGAGTAATGCAGAGCAGTGTGTGACTCTCCATGCTGAGCACCTACACATATATGATTGGCTATGTCTGAGGGTGGGCAAGCCGAGCGGAGCCATCGTTATTCCTGCAGTCCTGGCTTCTGCTTACTGGTTGAAGCGCCTGCACAGAGACGGCAAGTAATGCAGAGCAGTGTGTGACTCTACATGCGCAGTACTGATTCCCAGCAGGTAAAAGATGTGAGATGAGGTGAGCTTCTGCCGTACTCAATTGGAGTTGGTCTTAGTCACGAGTCACAAGACACAAAAAAAAGGTTGAAATGAACCCAAACACCTACTAATGTGGCTGTGTTCCAAACCAGATGCTAGAGTTCTAAAAAGAGTCGCAAATAAGTGCATGACCAGTGGTTTCTGCTAATACAGCCATGGTGTTAGCACCGCCAATGCCATCTTGCAACTGTTAGACTTTAATTGTATTCAGTCAGAATTGTAAGTAGGTTTGGGTTACTACAGTCTGAGAAGTGCCCTAACCGTGAGTAATGGGACACGGTATAAATTATGCAAGTTGGTTCCAACCTGCAGTCGTGGCTCCTGCTTACTGGTTGAAGCGCCTGCACAGAGACGGGGAGTAATGTAGAGCAGTGTGACTCTCCATGCGCAATACTGATTCCTAGCAGATAAAAGATGTGAAGTGAGGTGAGGTGAGCTTTGGTCCTACCCAATTGAAGTTGGTATTAGTCTGAAATTAACCAAAACAGCTACTAATTTGGCTGTGTTCCAAACCAGATGCTAGAGTTCTAAAAAGAGTCTCAAACAAGTGCATGACCAATGGTTTCTGCTAATACAGCTGTGGTAGCTCAGTGGTAAAGGTACTGGTTTAAACCCCGCCAATGCCATCTTGCAACTGTTAAGTTCGAGACCCTGATTCCTCAATGACTTTGAATTGTATTCAGTCAGAATTGTAAGTAGGTTTGGGTTACTACAGTCTGAGAAGTGCCCTAACCGTGAGTAATGGGACGCAGTATAAATAATGCACATTGGTTCCAACTGGCCTTTGTTTTTTGAAAGTGTGGTGAAATCTCTGAGAATGATGGCGGCGTTGTACTAAGGACTATTTACGCAGCACTTTATCGCGAGTGCTCAGCAAGCCAGCTCAGTCAGCTTTTTACACACTTTCTGAATAAAGATGTCACCCTGTCCGCTCTTTATTGTTCTGTGATACTGATTTAGCATCTTCACTTGCTCTGTTTTTAAAACTGTATTAAATCAGGCTTGCTTTTATTTCTTGTTCTGTTTGGACGAGGAAGAAATAAAGGATTTCCCCTGTTTCCTTCCTTCCTTCCCTCGTTTTTAACACTTCATATTGTCCTTCGCAACATTCTCAAATCGATTAACTTCTCATTCCTGTGATTCACACTACATCTGTTCTTCCGGGCCTCGTATTAACTGTTTGTTTAATATGAAGTGTTGTGCCGGCTGTGCCGTAGAGATTTAAACAAGGTTGATGTTATTTACAGCGTGTAATGATTAATGATTAGCTGATTTTTTTAAATATATAATTTGTTACATATTTAAATCCAGCGACGATTTCTTTTCCCCTAACGATCTTTATACATCCATTTTCTTAATAAACCAGGGGTATTAAAATAGCATGATGCTATTTTTCCCAAGCTGTCTGCTCTCCTTCAGAGGAAAAGGCCTGGAGGAGGAAAAAGACAGATAGAAAGGGGGAAATTAGAGGGGGTAGACGAAACCAGCGAGTCCCTTAGAGACCCACAGGCCCAGATGTTTGTCCTCGACCTATATACGCTGACCTATATATAAGCCGGTTGAAGGAGCTGAACATGCAGGGTGCTCTTTGTTTTTTTTTTTCCCTCATTTTCCTCATTTCATTTTTCCACACAGATTAAACAGTGCTCTGAATTCTGCTGGTGGTCTCAGTTTAACCTTTATAACTTACCCAAGTATCTCAGGCTGCAATGCAATGGCTCTGGTTTGCTAAGTGTGTGATGCATCCTGGCCAGGTGGCCACACAAACACAATTGGCCGGGTTTAAAGGAGGAAAGGTCAGACAGGGTTTCTTACTTGTAATACACTGTTGGGTCAGTGGAGGCCTAGTGGTAGACCTTTGGACTATCAATTGAAAGGTTGAAAGTTTGAATCCTAGATCTGCCATGCAGCCACTATTGGGCCCTTGAGAAAGGTCCTTAGCCGTACTACGGCTGACCCTGTGCTCTGACCCGAAGAAAGAATTCCGTTGTACTGTTAAGCTGTATATGTATAGGGCAGTTGTAGCCCAGTGGTTAAGGTACTGGACTAGTAATCAGAAGGTCACTGGTTTATGCCCCACCAGCTATGTTGTCACTGTTGGGCCCTTGGGAAAGACCCTAAATTGCTTAGACAGTATACTGTCACAGTACTGTAAATGCTAAAATGTAATATTTGGGGAGCTGGTTTGCTGCTCATCAGGGTTTTTTTTAAATTCTGGATTCTGTGAAGTTGCTTTGAGACAAGTCTGTTGTAAAATTTGACTCTTGACTCTTGGCTTATATCTTAGTACATTAGAGTCTGTGGGTCTGTCTGAAAACCTAGTGAGCTCTCTACATAAACGCATTTTACGTCATCCTACATATGCTCCTGAGAAGAAGGCTGTCTAAATTCTTAGATACCCTAAAATGCTCTATTCTGTCTTTAAATGTTTTATTTGGAATGATATTCTGACTGATTTATGAAGGAGCATCAAATGCTTTCTCACCTGTGAAGGCAATCCCAGCATGCAGTGAGGCGCAAAAATGTATACAGAAATTGTTATTGATTTTTAATGTCATTTATTTGCAGTTTTGGGTTCATAACACTGAGAGATGTTAGCTGGCGTGCTAGCGGTTTGAATAGCCTGAGGCTAACTCTGTTAGCTTAGTAAGCTAACATTGCAGTGGTAGGCGGTGATAGCCGATGATAAATAAATAATCTGTCTTCTAAAGTTGACTGTCGGTTAGAATCCTCTCCACTTAGGCAGCTCAATCGATTTTCAGACAGACCCTGTGTCCTGACTCCATTTCCCAAAATGCAACCCTGCCCCGGTTAATATTGTCCCCACGTCGTAGGGATGCGCCAGTGTCGCGCTTAACGTGGTTGGTAATAGCCTCGTGTGGTTGGGGCTGTTTAATTAATGTGCCGTGTGTGGAGGTGTGAGGTCTTAGTGGGTTTAATGGGAAAAGCTTTAGTCTGCGTGTTCTGGTAATTACAGCTGTTAACAGCCACTTACGACTGAACGCTCAACAGAGACATTAAGTGAAAACTGAAAACAGAGGGAGGTGCCCCTCTCTTCACACGTTTTGTTTAAAGTGTGTTTGTGTGTGTGCAGGTGCGCACCGGAGGGTTCGAGGTCTCCCCTGGAATGCTGCAGATCTACTCGGACAGTCTGCTCACCCTGCCCGCCATCATCGGCATCGGCGCCGGAGGAGGCCTGCTCCTTCTCATCATCATCGTCGTCCTCATCGCCTACAAGCGCAAGTCCCGCGACGCCGACCGCACCCTCAAACGCCTGCAGCTGCAGATGGACAACCTGGAGTCCAGAGTAGCCATAGAGTGCAAGGAAGGTATGAAAACTCTCACTGTTTGTCTCGTGTATACAAAGAAAAAGGAAAACATTTTACATTTACCTTTAATATTTGAAGATTACTTTTTCTTTCTTTTTAAATTCTTTTTCTTTTCTTTTTTTCTTTTTCAAATTCTTTTTTTTCTTTTCTTTTTTAGTCTTTCCTTCTTTTTTTATTCTTTTTCTTTTTTTAATTATTTTTTCTTTCCTTTTTCTTTTTCTTTTATATTTCTTTTTTTTTCTTTTTCTTTCTTTTTTAAATTCCTTTTACTTTATTTATTTCTTCCTTTTTCTTTTTCTTTCTTTTTTTCTTTCTTTTTTGAAAATGATTTCTTTTTGTTTTTTTCTTTCTTTTTAAAATAATTTCTTTTTTCTTTCTTTTAAAAAGGATTTCTTTGTTCTTTCTTTCTTTCTTTCTTTTTTTTTAAATTTTCTTTCTTTTTACAATTATTTTAAATTCTTTCCTTCTTTCTTTTTTTTTAAATTTTCTTTCTTTTTACAATTATTTTAAATTCTTTCCTTCTTTCTTTTTTTCTTTCTTGAATCGGACATTCTATGTTAACACACAAACACCTCCTCACTAGAGAAGATGCTCCAATCTGTCATCAATGTAAAGAAAGACTAACAATTAAACACATACTGATAGCATGCAAAACACTACACTCAGAAAGACTTTTTTAACGAAAACGAAATACAAAATGTGCTTAAAGCTGCAGCACCAGGGAAAATAATGAATTTTTTATCATATTTAAATCTAAAACATCTTTTATAATTTGTTTAAATGACACAAAATGAAAAACAACTTGAGTACGGTATGGCGTTAAAAACTAATCAATCAATCAATCATTTTTCTTTCTTAATCCATACTTGTTTTTTATTACTTTTTCTTCCATTACACCTCTAACCATTTTCTTTTTTTTTTCTTTTTTAGGCCTTTTTACCACCATCGTTTTCTCAGTTCCTTTTTTTCCTCCCTTTTGTTATTTTTATTCTTGTTTTTCCTTTTCTTTCCATTCCACCTCTTTCTCCTGGCTTCTTCATTCCTTCGTCTTTGCTTCTCTTAGTTTTTATTTTCCAAGTATTTCTTGGCTTTTCTGTCCTTTCCTCACCTCACATTTCATTTCTTCTCTACCTTGCATCCTGTCCCCCTCATGCTCTTTTCGTTCTGTTTTTTCTTCTCCAGTCTTGCTTCTTTTTCAGTCTTTCCAGTGGTTTTTCCTCCTATCTTCCTTTGTTTCCTTCATCTTTTTGAGACAGAGCCATGATGATGTGTAGTTTATGCTTTGCATCTAGACTTGTGGTGCTGGACAAAATTCCTCCTCTCTCATTTCCTTCCCACCCGACCGGCTGAAGGGCGTGACACTACGCAGACATTATCTCAGTGTGGGTTTGCCCTCAGGCCATCCCCTCGTCCATGTCCCAGGCCTGAAATTTAGCAGACATGCAGGGGTAGAGTGAGGGATGAGAGGAACAGGACAGAGAGAGAGAGAGAGAGACAGCTCAGGAGAGAACAGGAAGAATGAGCTGCAGGATGAACAGAGATTGAAGGATCATCTTTTACCCGATACTGTGCTTTTCTCTGAAGCTCTGTGTGTGCATGTCCTTCCTGTATCACTGTTTTAGATCAGGATAGCACAGTACAGCATGCTATGGTTATCTATCGAAGGTCTGAACTGGTCGTACTCTTATCCAGTAGCTGTGACCTTCTCTGTCTGTATAATAACCTATAACAGCAGAAGGTGTTTCTGTGATTGTACAATAGGTATGGGGTGTGTACCGGTCGACAAATAGACCAAGTCATACACACAAGATGCGGAAGATTTCATCAGATGTGAACCAAAAGACGCTCGTTAAGAAAAGATTTGTGTCTTTTGATGACTTAACTTAAATACACAAACGCAACAGAGTGAGAGTGTTCCAGAAGAGTACTTAGCAAATACAAGCAAAGTCATACACTGTAGGACAAAATACTGATGGTATGAAACTAAAGTAGATTGGCAAAAAACTAGATACGTACTTGGGTTTATATACACATAAAGGGGCTGCACGGTGGCCAAGTGGGTAGCACTGTCACCTCACAGCAAGAAGGTCCTGGGTTCGATCCCCAGGTGGGGTGGTCCGGGTCCTTTCTGTGTGGAGCTTGCATGTTCTACCCTTGCCCGCGTGGGTTTACTCAGGGTGCTTCAGTTTCCTCCCACAGTCCAAAGACATGCAAGTGAGGTGAATGGGAGATACTAAATTGTCCATGACTGTGTTTGATATAAGCTTGTGAAGAGAGGAAACCTTGTGTAATGAGTAACTACCGTTCCTGTCATGAATGTAACCAAAGTGTAAAACATGACGTTAAAATCCCAATAAACAAACAAAACATATAGACATAAAGCCAGTAGTACTGTGGTGACACAGTTTGAATTATTTGCTTACGGAGACTTAAGTGCCACCTGAACTCCCACTGACTCCTCAGTCCAACGCTGAGTCAAATGGCTCAAGTGAGTCAGCGGAGAGAGTCAAATGAGAGTCGAATCATTGAATATTCCCATTTTGTGTGTCTTTATCTGTGTCTGGCATATTTTTAAAAGATATTAAAACTAGATTTTTTTTTATATTAAATGCATTTTCCCCTAAATTTCCTCCCAATGTAGTCATATCCAACTATTACATTTGTACTTCCACTCTTACTGCTGCAGACCTCCACTCCTGATCTAGGAGAGCCTCGACCACCACATGCTCCCTCTGACTCATGTGCAGTACCTACCGCTTCTTTTCACCTGCACACGGCAGGTTCATATGGGGATTCGTATCACCCCCGCAAAGTCATTTTGGATAAGAGCGTCTGCTAAATGCTATAAATATGAATGTAATAAGAAAACAACTGTGTCGCCGACTGTATGTACAGTATATAGCTGAAAGTATTTGGACACCTGACCAGGAGCTTGTTGGACATTCCATAAGACACTTATCCACAGCGATAACAGTATACAGTCTAAGCAATTGAGCGTTAAGGGCCTTGCTCGAGGGCCTGATAGCAGCAACCTGGCAGTGGTGGGGCTTGAACCAGCAGCCTTCTTATTACTAGTCTAGTACCAGTCCAGTCCAGTACTTTGTGATCTTAGGTATAATAACAGCCACTTTTCTGAGATGGCTTCTCCCAACATTTTGAAGTATGTATATGAGGATTTGTGCACATTCTGTCAAAAGAGCATTTGTATGGCTGGGCACTGATTTTGGTCCAGGAAGCCTCAACTGATGTCCAGATCATCCTAAAGCTGTGGGATCCAGATTCTGGTCTTTATAAACCTAGCTTTGTGCACAGAAGTGCACTCATGCTGGGACAGATAATTTATTTTTTACACCTGTTAGCAACCATTGTGGCTGAAACACTTAAATTCACTAATTAGACAGGGTGTCCCTATTCTTTTGACTTTATATTGTATAAAAGCATGTATGCGCGTGGTATTCATTCATACTTAAAGCGTCCAGCTCATTTTGATGTCGATTGGTGAAAATGTTTGCGTGTAATCACTGTCAGTGTCAAATTACAGATGTGAAACAGTGTTGCACCGCATTGTCCAGGGAAAAGCACTATAAATGCAGATTTTCCTGTTTTCCTGTACATAGCTGATTCGTTCCTTCGGACCGGGGCTGATTTGTTGTTGGTGGCTGTAAATAATGCAGGTAGTGATTATTTAGACAGGTGAGCAGTGTTTGTGCGCGAGGGACAAGACAATTGCCGAAGATTGCTTGCCTGGAGGCAAAACAAATCCTAAGACATTTCGATGAACCCTCCTCTTTCTTATTCTCATGCTGGCTCTCTTTTTCTCTGGCTATCTTGCTGGCTCATTAAGTTGCCGGCAGAGTCTCAGGCCTGTCAATAACCCACAATTCACCTCTCCTGTCCAGACAGCGTGTCAAAGGTTGACATCCGTGCCTGCTAAACTCTTCCCCCGTGCCTGCCCCGTAGTGCCTGAAGGAGACAGGCACGAGGCTGTCCGTGCACCTGCCTGTCAGAAAATATAAACACCCCTCTGCCAAGGCCTGGTGTTCCGACGAGCAAGCACTCACCTTAGCATCCTCACAGAAGTGTTGAACCCCTCTGACAGGAGGTTGTACTTTTACTTGCCTGCTGCTGTTAATTGGAGCCAGTAATGCAGTCGGGTCACGTAATGCGCAGGACTTGATTCACCACGTCGGCTTCCTGGTCACTTTATTTATTGATTTCTGTCGTCTCCGAAGCTCAGGTGCTTAAATGTGTCTGTTGTTTGCTTTGATCAGAGAAGTGTGGCTGATGTTTGCATGTTTTTTTTTTAGCGTTTGCTGAGCTGCAGACTGATATTCATGAGCTCACTCAGGAGTTAGATGGAGCAGGAATCCCATTCCTGGACTACCGCACCTACGCCATGAGGGTGCTCTTCCCGGGAATCGAAGATCACCCTGTGCTGAAGGAGATGGAGGTAAGATACACTGTGCACAACAAAGAAATACACAAACAAGTCAAACCAAGTGTTATTATAATAGTATAATTATAATATAATAAAAATAAGAGTGTATATGTGTGTGTACATATAAATATATTTATATTTGTATAAATGTATGAAAATATGTATTAAAAAAAAAGTGTGTGTATATATATATATATATATATATATATATACATATATATATATATATATATATATATGTATATATATATATGTGTGTGTGTGTGTGTGTATATATATACAGTGTATCACAAAAGTGAGTACACCCCTCACATTTCTGCAAATATTTTATTATATCTTTTCATGGGACAACACTATAGACATGAAACTTGGATATAACTTAGAGTAGTCAGTGTACAACTTGTATAGCAGTGTAGATTTACTGTCTTCTGAAAATAACTCAACACACAGCCATTAATGTCTAAATGGCTGGCAACATAAGTGAGTACACCCCACAGTGAACATGTCTAAATTGTGCCCAAAGTGTCAATATTTTGTGTGACCACCATTATTATCCAGCACTGCCTTAACCCTCCTGGGCATGGAATTCACCAGAGCTGCACAGGTTGCTACTGGAATCCTCTTCCACTCCTCCATGATGACATCACGGAGCTGGTGGATGTTAGACACCTTGAACTCCTCCACCTTCCACTTGAGGATGCGCCACAGGTGCTCAATTGGGTTTAGTCCATCACCTTTACCTTCAGCTTCCTCAGCAAGGCAGTTGACATCTTGGAGGTTGTGTTTGGGGTCGTTATCCTGTTGTAAAACTGCCATGAGGCCCAGTTTTCGAAGGGAGGGGATCATGCTCTGTTTCGGAATGTCACAGTACATGTTGGAATTCATGTTTCCCTCAATGAACTGCAGCTCCCCAGTGCCAGCAACACTCATGCAGCCCAAGACCATGATGCTACCACCACCATGCTTGACTGTAGGCAAGATACAGTTGTCTTGGTACTTCTCACCAGGGCGCCGCCACACATGCTGGACACCATCTGAGCCAAACAAGTTTATCTTGGTCTCGTCAGACCACAGGGCATTCCAGTAATCCATGTTCTTGGACTGCTTGTCTTCAGCAAACTGTTTGCTGGCTTTCTTGTGCGTCAGCTTCCTTCTGGGATGACGACCATGCAGACCGAGTTGATGCAGTGTGCGGCGTATGGTCTGAGCACTGACAGGCTGACCTCCCACGTCTTTAACCTCTGCAGCAATGCTGGCAGCACTCATGTGTCTATATTTTAAAGCCAACCTCTGGATATGACGCCGAACACGTGGACTCAACTTCTTTGGTCGACCCTGGCGAAGCCTGTTCCGAGTGGAACCTGTCCTGGAAAACCGCTGTATGACCTTGGCCACCATGCTGTAGCTCAGTTTCAGGGTGTTAGCAATCTTCTTATAGCCCAGGCCATCTTTGTGGAGAGCAACAATTCTATTTCTCACATCCTCAGAGAGTTCTTTGCCATGAGGTGCCATGTTGAATATCCAGTGGCCAGTATGAGAGAATTGTACCCAAAACACCAAATTTAACAGCCCTGCTCCCCATTTACACCTGGGACCTTGACACATGACACCAGGGAGGGACAACGACACATTTGGGCACAATTTGGACATGTTCACTGTGGGGTGTACTCACTTATGTTGCCAGCTATTTAGACATTAATGGCTGTGTGTTGAGTTATTTTCAGAAGACAGTAAATCTACACTGCTATACAAGCTGTACACTGACTACTCTAAGTTATATCCAAGTTTCATGTCTATAGTGTTGTCCCATGAAAAGATATAATGAAATATTTGCAGAAATGTGAGGGGTGTACTCACTTTTGTGATACACTGTATATATATATATAAATTTCTGTATATATGTATAACATGTATATGTACACTTATGTTTACATATATATACATATACACACATACACAAAAATATATACACACATATATATATACAGTGTATCACAAAAGTGAGTACACCCCTCACATTTCTGCAAATATTTCATTATATATTTTCATGGGACAACACTATAGACATGAAACTTGGATATAAGTTAGAGTAGTCAGTGTACAACTTGTATAGCAGTGTAGATTTACTGTCTTCTGAAAATAACTCAACACACAGCCATTAATGTCTAAATGGCTGGCAACATAAGTGAGTACACCCCACAGTGAACATGTCCAAATTGTGCCCAAAGTGTCAATATTTTGTGTGACCACCATTATTATCCAGCACTGCCTTAACCCTCCTGGGCATGGAATTCACCAGAGCTGCACAGGTTGCTACTGGAATCCTCTTCCACTCCTCCATGATGACATCACGGAGCTGGTGGATGTTAGACACCTTGAACTCCTCCACCTTCCACTTGAGGATGCGCCACAGGTGCTTAATTGGGTTTAGTCCATCACCTTTACCTTCAGCTTCCTCAGCAAGGCAGTTGTCATCTTGGAGGTGTGTTTGGGGTCGTTATCCTGTTGGAAAACTGCCGTGAGGCCCAGTTTTCGAAGGGAGGGGATCATGCTCTGTTTCAGAATGTCACAGTACATGTTGGAATTCATGTTTCCCTCAATGAACTGCAGCTCCCCAGTGCCAGCAACACTCATGCAGCCCAAGACCATGATGCTACCACCACCATGCTTGACTGTAGGCAAGATACAGTTGTCTTGGTACTGCTCACCAGGGCGCTGCCACACATGCTGGACACCATCTGAGCCAAACAAGTTTATCTTGGTCTCGTCAGACCACAGGGCATTCCAGTAATCCATGTTCTTGGACTGCTTGTCTTCAGCAAACTGTTTGCGGGCTTTCTTGTGCGTCAGCTTCCTTCTGGGATGACAACCATGCAGACCGAGTTGATGCAGTGTGCGGCGTATGGTCTGAGCACTGACAGGCTGACCTCCCACGTCTTCAACCTCTGCAGCAATGCTGGCAGCACTCATGTGTCTATTTTTTAAAGCCAACCTCTGGATATGACGCCGAACACGTGGACTCAACTTCTTTGGTCGACCCTGGCGAAGCCTGTTCCGAGTGGAACCTGTCCTGGAAAACCGCTGTATGACCTTGGCCACCATGCTGTAGCTCAGTTTCAGGGTGTTAGCAATCTTCTTATAGCCCAGGCCATCTTTGTGGAGAGCAACAATTCTATTTCTCATATCCTCAGAGTGTTCTTTGCCATGAGGTGCCATGTTGAATATCCAGTGGCCAGTATGAGAGAATTGTACCCAAAACACCAAATTTAACAGCCCTGCTCCCCATTTACACCTGGGACCTTGACACATGACACCAGGGAGGGGCAACGACACATTTGTGCACAATTTGGACATGTTCACTGTGGGGTGTACTCACTTATGTTGCCAGCTATTTAGACATTAATGGCTGTGTGTTGAGTTATTTTCAGAAGACAGTAAATCTACACTGCTATACAAGCTGTACACTGACTACTCTAAGTTATATCCAAGTTTCATGTCTATAGTGTTGTCCCATGAAAAGATATAATGAAATATTTGCAGAAATGTGAGGGGTGTACTCACTTTTGTGATACACTGTATATATATATATAAATTTCTGTATATATGTATAACATGTATATGTACACTTATGTTTACATATATATACATATACACACATACACAAAAATATATACACACATATATATATATATATATATATATATATATATATATATATATATATTAGGGCTGTCGAAGTTAACGCGATAATAACGCATTAACGCGACCTCAATTTAACGCGATTAAAAAAATTAGTGCCATTAACGCAAATTCTAGTTCATGTTGACACTTGACTGGTAGAACAAACGTTTTAATGTCGGACTTGCCACCGTTTTTCATTTGCGGTTTGTTAACATAATGTAACCGATCGTGGTAGTGATGCACTTGCATAATAAAGAAATAAATACACGCTATATTCACAAGTTGTCGGGAGCAGAACACTTTATTACACTTAATTAACTTCTTCTTCTGTACCGAATACCGGAAAGCTGAGTCGAGCACGTTAGTTCATGAACTATGGAAGCCCCAAAGGGTCAAAACACACTCACTTCGTGTAGAAACGTCCATCAAACCATCGTCACGATACAACCACAGACAAGTCTGATACAATAACTACGCCTTATCCCACCTAAAGCACCGCTGATCTACAATGTTTGCTGATGGAGAAATTCTAACCTACAATCTGACATTTACTGCCTAGTATGTGAGTGAATAAACTCCCTTACAGTTTTCTCTTGTCCCAGCAGTTTTTAACATAAGTACATTTAGCATAAAATGTGTTCACCATTTTAATTGTAACATTTCACTTAAAAATCCTTGTTTTCTATAACATTTACACAGATTTTTTTTTAATGCGATTAATCGCGATTAACTATATGAAATTCTGAGATTAATCGCGATTAAAAATTTTAATCGTTTGACAGCCCTAATATATATATATATATATATATATATATATATATATATATATATATATATATATATATATATATATACAGTGTATCACAAAAGTGAGTACACCCCTCACATTTCTGCAGATATTTAAGTATATCTTTTCATGGGACAACACTGACAAAATGACACTTTGACACAATGAAAAGTAGTCTGTGTGCAGCTTATATAACAGTGTAAATTTATTCTTCCCTCAAAATAACTCAATATACAGCCATTAATGTCTAAACCACCGGCAACAAAAGTGAGTACACCCCTAAGAGACTACACCCCTAAATGTCCAAATTGAGCACTGCTTGTCATTTTCCCTCCAAAATGTCATGTGATTTGTTAGTGTTACTAGGTCTCAGGTGTGCATAGGGAGCAGGTGTGTTCAATTTAGTAGTACAGCTCTCACACTCTCTCATACTGGTCACTGAAAGTTCCAACATGGCACCTCATGGCAAAGAACTCTCTGAGGATCTTAAAAGACGAATTGTTGCACTACATGAAGATGGCCAAGGCTTCAAGAAGATTGCCAACACCCTGAAACTGAGCTGCAGCACAGTGGCCAAGATCATCCAGCGTTTTAAAAGAGCAGGATCCACTCAGAACAGACCTCGCGTTGGTCGTCCAAAGAAGCTGAGTGCACGTGCTCAGCGTCACATCCAACTGCTGTCTTTGAAAGATAGGCGCAGGAGTGCTGTCAGCATTGCTGCAGAGATTGAAAAGGTGGGGGGTCAGCCTGTCAGTGCTCAGACCATACGCCGCACACTACATCAAATTGGTCTGCATGGCTGTCACCCCAGAAGGAAGCCTCTTCTGAAGTCTCTACACAAGAAAGCCCGCAACAGTTTGCTGAAGACATGTCAACAAAGGACATGGATTACTGGAACCATGTCCTATGGTCTGATGAGACCAAGATTAATTTGTTTGGTTCAGATGGTCTCAAGCATGTGTGGCGGCAATCAGGTGAGGAGTACAAAGATAAGTGTGTCATGCCTACAGTCAAGCATGGTGGTGGGAATGCCATGGTCTGGGGCTGCATGAGTGCAGCAGGTGTTGGGGAGTTACATTTCATTGAGGGACACATGAACTCCAATATGTACTGTGAAATACTGAAGCAGAGCATGATCCCCTCCCTCCGGAAACTGGGTCGCAGGGCAGTGTTCCAGCATGATAATGACCCCAAACACACCTCTAAGACGACCACTGCTTTATTGAAGAGGCTGAGGGTAAAGGTGATGGACTGGCCAAGCATGTCTCCAGACCTAAACCCAATAGAACATCTTTGGGGCATCCTCAAGCGGAAGGTGGAGGAGCGCAAAAAGTCTCGAATATCCGCTAGCTTCGTGATGTCGTCATGGAGGAGTGGAAAAGCATTCCAGTGGCAACCTGTGAAGCTCTGGTAAACTCCATGCCCAGGAGAGTTAAGGCAGTTCTGGGAAATAATGGTGGCCACACAAAATATTGACACTTCAGGAACTTTCACTAAGGGGTGTACTCACTTTTGTTGCCGGTGGTTTAGACATTAATGGCTGTATATTGAGTTATTTTGAGGGAAGAATAAATTTACACTGTTATATAAGCTGCACACAGACTACTTTTCATTGTGTCAAAGTGTCATTTTGTCAGTGTTGTCCCATGAAAAGATATACTTAAATATCTGCAGAAATGTGAGGGGTGTACTCACTTTTGTGATACACTGTATATATATATATATATATATATATATATATAATTATACACAATTATACACAGACATTTATATATACACTTATGTTTACATATATATTACACACACATACATATATATACAGTATATGTGTGTGTATATATTTTATTTTTTATGTATAAAATTATACACACAGACATGTACATATACACACATTTATGTTTACTTATATATAACACCCACACACACACACACCTCCTTCTATTGCTCCGTGGTCTAGTTCCGATGCTCACGTGCCCACTGTTGGCGCTTTTGGTGGTGTGCAGGGGTCGGCATGGGCACCCTGACTGGTCTGTAGCTATGCAGCCCCATATGCAACAAACTGCAATGCACTGTGTATTCTTACACCTTTCTATCAGAACCAGCATTAACTTCTTCAGCAATCTGAGATACAGTAGCTCGTCTGTTGTATCGGACCACACGTGCCAGGCTTCGCTCTTGCCTTGGTCGCCCATGACCCTGTCGCGGGTTAACCACTGTTCCTTCCTTGGACCACTTTTGATAGATCGTGACCACTGTAGACCGGAAACACCCCACAAATCCTTACACTTGTTAATTTTTCCTGCTTCTAACACATCAACTTTGAGGATAAAATGTTCACTTGCTGCCAAATATATCCCACCCACTAACAGGTGCCGTGATGAAGAGATAATCAGTGTTATCCACTTTACCTGTCAGTGGTCATAATGTTATGCCTGGTCGGTGTATATATATATGCTCATCATTTCATTGGTGGATCATTCTCAGCATTGTAATGACATGACATACTGATATGTGTGTATCGGGTGCAGCAGTGTTGTTGGGATTTTTAACCACATTGACGTCAGTACATGTTTAATTACAAGCCGTGCTATAGGACAGTACATACAAACAGAATTTAAAAGCCCCAACAACACTCCTGCACCTGCTACACTCAGAACACACACTGGCATGTCATTACGATGTTAGCGTCAGCACAGTGCTGAGAATGCTTTTCCATCCAAATGTCATCTGATATGTGGGGGTCCCCCGACAGGCACAGAATCCTTACTGGATCTGCAGGCAGCTCCCGATGTACTGCGGCGGAATGGCAGGCACGCAATAACAGTCCTGCATTCACATAAATAGCAATCTCACGCTTCCTAATTGCTAGACTAGGTGTGCTGCATTGGATTTCGACTTATATCTCTAGTGGAATCAGCTCTTGTGCTATATGGATCAATTTCTTATTATGCTGTTATACCGAGTTGCAATCCCGGTCTCCCCCCTCCAGAGACCCGCGCGTATTTCTGCATAAACGCTGGCTGAAAGATAGCGGCGCTTTCTTCCACCGACTCACTTTCCAAGCTGTTAGGATGGGGCAGCTGCTCTGTACGTGTCGTCTCATTCCCCCTGTGTATACGTGCCTCTAAGATGTTGTGTACGATGCAAAATGGGCGGCGTAGATCACTAATCTTCTAAAGTCTCCACCAGGATGGTTTTAGTGCTTTTAACATTTTTTTTCCACACTAAATTGAATAAAATCTTCACATTGTGTTAAACAATTCAGTATAAGCCTACAAGGCCCAAAACAGGATAATAGGGTTTTTTTTCCTCCCCCCTAAGTCTGAATTACATTACCTGAAACTTGAGCTCAGCATTGTGGAGATGAACCAATGGGGATGGACCATTGCACACAGTGGGTTTCTTCTAGATCTCCATAGACTAAATACTGTGGTGTGAATCCACTATTAATTCTGAGCTTTTCTTGGGCAAAGGTTACATCTCGGGTTTGTTTTTACTTCTGAGGACCAACCTTAAAAATGCAAAGGCAAAAAAAATGTGAGGAAAAAATTACGCCTTTAAAGCAAGTGTTAAGGGTCGCCACAGCAGATCATCATGGTTTCCATCTTGGCCTTCATGCTGTTCTTCAATGGTCAGGACTCTCCCAGGACCACTACAGAGCAGGTATTATTTGGGTGGTGGATCATTCTCAGCACTGCTGTGCCACTGACATGGTGGTGGTGTGTTAGTGTGGGTTGTGCTGGTATGAGCGGATGAGACACAACAATGCTGATGGAGTTTTTAGTCCACCAATAGTTCACCAACCAAAAATATCCAGCCAACAGTGCTCTGTGGGCAGCGTCCTGTGACCACTGATGACGGTCTAGAAGATGACCAACTCAAACAGCAGCAATAGATGAGCGATCGTCTCTGACTAGGTAGGAGTGTCTAATAGAGTGGACAGTGAGTGGACACGGCATTTAAAAACTCCAGCAGTGCTGCTGTGTCTGATCCACTCATACCAGCACAACACACTAACGCATCACCACCATGTCAGTGTCACTGCAGTGCTGAGAATGATACACCACCTAAATAATACCTGCTCTGTGGTGGTCCTGACCATTGAAGAACAGTCTGTGTGAATAGTTCTAATATTGTATTGATCTATAAATAGATTGACCCACAGTTAGTTAATTCCGTGGGTGCGACACGACAGTATTGGCAATGCTAAATGCTAAATCAGACAATCCTGTTTTATGCGGAATATCTGGATCTTAAATATGTAGTGTATTATAAGACCACAGTGTATTGATTATTTATTGTAGTTGTCGATACTGTTCTTCGTTTTATTGTTTCATTGTTTTCGCTGCTCATTACTTCATATTAAATGCAGCATAACAGCGTGCAGGACTGGATTGTTCAACGAGCGAAAAATAGCCCATTAGCAACCCAAGAATGCGATAGATCAGTCATGCTAGAATCCGTTTAATACAGACTTTATTTAAGCAGCGTGAGGAATCCTGGCTTTATTATGCTGACGAGTTCAAAGTGTTGCCAGCCTTTTTGCTCCATGAAGCTGGCTGCAAAAGCCAAATGTTCTGGCTTATTAGCTAGACCGGGTCGATCCGTATGAAGAAGAAAAACAAGCACGCTCCAAGCTGAAGACTAAAGAACGATAAAATCTAAATCTAATGAGCGTCAAGAATAAATCAGTCATAGCAAGTCAGCTATGAAAGACACAAAATCAGTATCTAGGATGGAAGATGGAGACCCGGACAATCCAAACAAACAAATTGATTCCCGAAGTGTCCTGAATAGTGCTGTAATCATTAAACCGATGCATCACTTTCTACTCTTCTTTCCTATCAGGTCCCGGCTAACGTGGAGAAAGCATTGACGTTGTTCGGCCAGCTGCTAACCAAGAAACACTTTCTCCTGACATTCATCCGCACCCTGGAGGCCCAGCGCTCCTTCTCCATGCGTGACCGGGGCAATGTGGCCTCGCTTATCATGAGTGCACTGCAGGGGGAGATGGAGTATGCCACAGGAGTGCTCAAGCAACTGCTGTCTGACCTCATCGACAAAAACCTGGAGAGCAAGAATCACCCCAAGCTGCTGCTCCGCAGGTACCCGGACCTTCCTGTTCAATATTTTGCTGTGTTACTGTGTACTGAGGGGAAAAAAAGTCTTAGGATACAGAGATAGACAGAGGCAGAGAGCTGGAGCTCTGTTATCAGCCAGCTGGACCCCTTCACAGATAATTGGCTGTGTCTGAGGGTGGGAGGGCCAAATGGATGATTGTTCTTGCACTCCTGTATAATAAACACTGTATAATCAAAAGTATTGGGACACCCCTTATTACATCTTATAATTGAATTCATGTATTTAAGCCACAACAGCTCTATTAAGAAAATTCTATGCTTCCAACTGGACAGCAACAGTTTAGGGAAGGACCTTGTCAGTTCCAGCATGACTGTGTCTCTGTGCACAAAGCAAGCTCTATAAAGACATGAAGAAAATCTTGATTTAAACACGCTCATGGCCCGGTGTCCAAATACTTTTGGCTTTATAATGTAGTTGACAGAAAAAAAAAATATATATATATATATATATATGTACATTACGCGATACACTTCGCCTCACCCGATACAACCCTCCACTGCTGACTGAGGAGCTTCACAACTGTCACATGCCCCCTCCGACACGTGCACAGTACCGACTGCCTCTTTTCACCTGCACGAAAAGGCGAGTTCATATGCGGACCAGCCTGGTGTACGGAGAGCCACACCCTGATTGACATTATTCCCCAACTCTGCGCAGGCACCATTAATCAGCCAGCAGAGGTCGTAATTGCACCAGTTATGAGGAACCCTGGTCCAGCTCATCCCACCCTGAACAATAGCCAATCATTGTTCATGTAGCAGCCCAGCCCAATCAGATGGCAGAGCTGTGATTCGATATGATGTATTTAAAATCCCAGCTCTGGTGTGCTAGCATACTTTACTGTTGTGCCACCTGAGTGGCATGCTTTTTTTATTTTGCCAAATATTTCGCTTTTTTCACAGTCCAGATTGTAATAAATCCTGAAATGTCACTGATAAACAACTCTGCTGGATATTTCCTCTCACTTTTTAGCATGTGTTGTATGTTAGCAATGAAGACTTGCTGTTTCTTGGCTGTCCGGACTGGCAGCTAAAACCCAGCCATGATTTAGCCGTGATTTAGGACAAAAGACCAGTTTGTAAATCAGTTCTGCTTGCTAAATCTGGCTCAGATGTTTTTAAACATGCTAAGCTAAACTTGGTGTGCGCTAACAGTAAAAAAAAAAAACACAAAAAAAAAACATCCAAACTTCTAATTCTAATTCAGTTTTCTGATTCACCTCATCACACTGCTATATTTTTGTAAAATATTTTATAGTACGGCTAAGTAAAAAACAACCACACACAAGCAGTAAACTGCCAAAGGAGGTTAACACAGCCGAGGAGCTCTGCCATCACTCATGGGATTTTGCCTCATCAAAAAATGTAGTTTGCCAAATATTTCGCTTTTTTCACGGTCCAGATCGTAATAAATCCTGAGATTTCACTGATAAACAACTCTGCTGGATATTTTCTCTCTTTTTTAGCATGTGTTGTACATTAGCAATGAGGACTTGCTGTTTCTTGGCCATTCAAACTGGCAGCTAAAACCCCAGTCATGATTTAGCCGTGATTTAGGACAAAAGATCAGTTTGTGAATCAGTTCTGACTTACACAGCTCTGAGAAACTTTGAGCTACTAGTTTGCTGTTGCTTGCCAAATCTGGCTCAGATGTTTTTAAACATGCTAAGCTAAACTTGGTGTGCACTTACAGTAAAAAAAAAAGGTAGACAGACAGACAGACAGACAGACAGACAGACAGACAGACAGGTAGGTGGATAGATAGATAGATAGATAGATAGATAGATAGATAGATAGATAGATAGATAGGTAGATAGATAGACAGACAGATAGATGATAGACAGACAGATAGATGATAGACAGACAGATAGATATATAGATAGATGTATAGACAGACAGATATATAGATAGATGGACAGACAGACAGATAGATGATAGACAGAGATATATAGATAAATGGATAGACAGACAGATATATAGACAAACAGACAAATATATAGATAGATGGACAGACAGATATATAGACAGACAGATATATAGACAGACAGATATTTAGACAGAAAGACAGACGGATAGACAGAAAGACAGACGGATATATAGGTAGATAGATAGACAGATATATAGATAGACAGACAGATATGTAGATAGATGGATAGATAGACAGACAGATATAGATGATAGATAGACAGACAGACAGACATAGACAGACAAAAAACAACCACACATAAACAGTAAACTGCCAAAGGAGGTTAACACAGCCGAGGAGCTCTGCCATCACTCATGGGATTTTGCCTCATCAAAAAATTTAGTTTGCCAAATATTTCCTGATTTTACTGATAAACAACTCTGCTGGATATTTCCTCTCTTTTTGATAATTCAGTCTCTATCATCTTTTTTTACACATTTTCATTTAATAATATTACACAAGAGCCACAGCTGTTTGTCCATGAAAAATGTATTAAACAAAAAACAAAAAACGGCCGCTTAGGTGGCACAGCGGTAAAAATACGCTAGCACACCAGAGCTGTAATTTCGAATACATCATATCGAATCTCAGCTCTGCCATCCGGCTGGGCTGGGCGGCCACATGAACAACGATTGGCTGTTGTTCAGGGATGGGATGAGCCGGACCAGGGTTCCTCATAACTGGTGCGATTACGATCTCTGCTGGCTGATTGATGGCATCTGCGCAGAGTTGGCGAATAATGCGATGATCAGGGTGTGGCTCCCCGTGGATAAGGCTGATCCGCATATGAACTCGCCTGTTTTTTGCCACCCAAAGAGGATGGATCCCTGCTGAGTCTGGTTCCTCTCAAGATTTCCTCCTGTAATTTTAAGGGAGTTTTTCTGTACCACTGTTGCCCTCGGCTTGCTACATAGGGGTTTTTGGTCTGTTGGTCCTTGCCGGCTGAGGCCGAGCGGCCACATGAACAACGACTGGCCTGTTGTTCAGATGGGCGGGACTAAGACGGATAGGGGTCTCTCTCTGTAAGACTGCTGCAATTACGACTGCTCTGCTGGCTGATTAGAGGCGCCTACACAGAGATAAGGAAAGAGTGCTCTTAGGGTGTGTCTCTCCGTACACAACGCTAGGTGGCACAACACTCGTCAATGTGTGGGTGATGAGATGCATACGGCTTGCTGCCTACGTGTCGGAGGTTAGCTTTGTTCTCCTCAGTCAGAGCAGGGATCGCCATTGGTGGAGAGAAAGCATGATGCAACTGGGCAATTGGATGCTCTAAAGGGGGAGAAAAAGGGGAGAAAATGCTCAAAAGAAAACCAAACAAAAAAATGGCTTGGCTTGTCTAATGTTTGCTCAGATTGTTTTCCCAGCATGCTCCTTTTCTCGCTCATTTGAAGTTCGAGCTGCCTGATTCATCCATTCACGAGTGAATAATTAAAAAGAAAGAAAGGAAAAAAAGGAAACAGTTTACCTCACTTTCTTCTTTTCGCGCTCGCTCTCTCCCTCCCTTCGTTAACAGATTAGCGCTAATAAAGTCCGCTAATTGCTTTGACTGTTAATTAGCTTCATTGCCGAGGACCGGCGTGAGAGGTTGTTATTACGGCAGGTTTCTGCTCAACCAGAATTACTCTAATTGTTACGTCTTTCTAATGAGGATTGGTGGTTTGCTTCTGAGCGAAGGAAGGAAATAAGGAATGGGTTCGGGTAACGTCGTTCGTTTATTTGGGTGCGTGTCGGTTAGCCGGCTCGGTAACACTGTGTTAAGTCGTAAGTCTTAAGCTTATTGCTGTCATCTGAACGGGCGAGCTAAACGGGCGGATATTCTCAGGAGACGCCACACACAAAGTGTTTAGCGGTCCTGAAGCGAGCACTTACGTGTTTTCTTGAACCTTCGAATGATGTTTATCTGATATTAATTTCTCTCCCTTTTCTCTCATTGTAGGACGGAGTCTGTGGCTGAGAAAATGCTGACGAATTGGTTCACCTTCCTCCTGAACAAGTTTCTGAAGGTGTGGCTTTGTGTTCCAGTGTGTAAAAGTGTTATAAAACGTGTGTGTGTTGTGTATTCAGAGGGTGTGAGAGAACATGACAGCTTGAGATCCTTCATGTTTGCTTATCCTCTGCTGACCTTGGGTGTCTTGCAAAGGCTTCTGGGAGATTGAGTTCACTGACAGAACTGAGTCTGCCATATGTCCCTGGCAGCGAGACTTCCTCTGGCTCGTACCCATCAGCCGTTACACATACCCGTGCAGCCAGGACTCTTTCTTGACTTCCAAAATGCCAAATTATTACATTTATTTAGAAAACGGACCAGCCAGATGCTTGTAGGAGTCACTAATTAAAAGGGAGTGAGAACATAAAATGATATTTAATGATGCTTAAGATCAGTTTGATTGATTCCACGTCACTTTGATGTTTAATCCACCTTAAAAAGTTAATTCGGGCGCTCGGGTGGCTCCACTAGCCCACCATCGCTTAGATCTCAAGCTCTCCAGTTTGATGCTGAGTGATGCTATCAACCTTCCAACAGGCACAGTGGGCTGTGTCTGAGGGAGGAAGTGTGAAGGGGTGAGCTATACGCAGTACAGCTTTTTGTCGGGTGTAGACTCAGAAGTAGCCGTGACTGCACTTGTGTCTGGAGATTTGGGTACTAGGCTGCACAGCATGACTGAAGTTATGGCTGCCTGCTCCTGCTAGAATCCATGGTTCTAAATCCCAACAGTGCTATCAGCCGGTCGGGCACGTTCATACAGTCATGATGTCTCCAGGGGCAGGCTGAGGCGCTGTGATGGTTTGGTGTCCTGTCCGGGGTGTTACTGCATTGTGCCCAGACCGATTGTGACCCTGTGCTGGATAAATTGATGGTAAAATATGGAAATAAAAGAACATGATTGTGACTCTTCTGTCCTCCTTCACCGCATCCATAAACATCTTCTATCGCCTTCTTCTCCCCAGCACCCTTCTCATCATAGAACTCTCATCCCTCTTCTGCACATGCCCAGATCATCTCAATCTGGCCTCCTTAAATATGTCATCAAAACATCATACCTGCACTGTCCCTCAAATACACTTGATCTTTGTCCATACTATTATATCTATCTATCTGTCTCTGTCTGTCTGTCTGTCTATCTATCTATCTATCTATCTATCTATCTATCTCTCTATATATGTGTGTCTGTGTGTGTGTGTGTGTGTGTCTGTCTGTGTGTGTATATGATGTTTTGAAGATATATTTAAGAAAGGCCAGACTGAGATGATCTGGGCATGTGCAGAAGAGGGATGAGAGTATACTATCAACACTATTGATTGACCAACAGCTTAAAATATTGGTACTGGTCAGCACGGTGGCTCACTGGGTAGCACTGTCCCCTCACAGCAAGAACGTCCTGGGTTCAATTCTCAAGTGGAGCGGTCCGGGTCCTTTTTTGTGGACTCTCCATGTCTGGGTATTATTTGGGAGTTCCAGTTTCCTCCCTTGGTCCAAAGACATGCAGTCAGGTTAATTGGTGGTACTAAATTGTCCATGACTGTGTTTGACAATAAATTTGTGGAGTGGCACGGTGTCTAAGTGGGTTGCACAGTCGCCTCACAGGATTCGATCCCCAGGTGGGGCGGTCTGGGTCCTTTCTGTGTGGAGTTTGCATGTTCTCCCCGTGTCTGGGTATCATCCGGGAGCTCCGGTTTCCTCCCGTGGTCCAAAGACGTGCAGTCAGGTTAATTGGTGATACTAAATTGTCCATGATTGTGTTTGAGTGTCTAAAACACTCTCCATCAGTCAGATCAAATCAGTCAGATCTTAAGTGTCTGTGTGGTCCCCCTTGCGTCCTCATTATGTTATTTTGTGATATTGGGACACTTTTTTAAAGCTGTTCTTTGTACGTAGACCTTTGGCTGGGAAAGTAAAAAGGCTCACCCAGACAGTGTCAGATTGTGTTTGTGTCTGTCTCCTGTCTGTTGTTGCTCATCAACAGCTGTCTGTTTAATTAGCCACGATACTAACGAGCCAGACGAGGCGGTGACATATGGAGGGAAGTGGGGAGAAACCGGCGAGAGACTCAGTGGGTTCTGATGCCACCGAGGGGCTGAATGTGTTTTGGGAAACACTTTGATGGCATTTCTGCTGACTTTGTTGTTAATTAGCTAGGAGAACCTCAGGTTCAGTAGACGCCGACAAAGTAGGCACGATGTGATTAATTATTAGCCCTCGTTGACTTAATCGTCGTTAATTAATCGTGGATAATTGTGGCTGCCGATACGCACTCTGTCTGGTGCGGGTTTGTCCTCGTATGATGACGGAGGCTCCGTTAGCGGTTGTGAGAGAACGCGCAGGGCGGTGAAAACAATAGAACGGAGGTGAAAAAGACACCAGAGGGCCGAGGTAAAGACCGGTCACCGGGGAGAACGGGACAGAACGGTGGAGTCGAGTGAAAGATGAGAGGCGGTAGCGCGTAGGTAGGAATGATTGAGAAAAGTGAGAAAGCGAGCGGCGGCTTCAGCTCTTGTCTCATTGCCGCTTTGACACATTTCATGCTCTGAAGTGCTTCTCCAGCACTTTCCTCCACAGTCATTAGCCTTCTATTAACCCCTCCATCAATCGGCTCCCGCCTCCTTTCGCACGCGATCCGCCGCTCATTCAGACTGGCTCTGGGCTCTTTTTGCGCAGAATACAGAGTACTCAGGGGGGTACGGAGGCTTGTGCTGCGTTCGCCCTGTTTTTTTTGTTGTTTTTTTGTTTCCCTGACTGGAGGAATTACTCACGAGTCCTGGAGGACTCTTTTGATAGATGCGTCCTGAGAGTTGATGTTAAACTCGGGCACAGAGCCCCTCAGTAGCCGCTCACCTTGCAGCTCCAAACAAAGGATACAAGCGTAGATGTGAGCGGCAGGAATCGTTAATCCAGAACAAAGATAGAGGTCTACAGAACATCAGGGATCTTCTTTTGCTTTAGTGCGCTATGAAAGAATAGCAGAAACACTGAAGCAGCAGAATTTACAGTCAGTTTTCTTTTTTTTTTTTTTTGAGTCTGTGTTCTTGGAGTGAGTGTGTGTTGTAAACTAATTAGCTTTTTATACACCTCCTGTTCCTTCCATTGGAAAACAGTTAAAGTGCCGAGAGCCTCTGATAGCCCTCAGTACAATTTAGGAGGCGTTCAGAGCAATGCTTAAACAGGAGCGCTGCAGAGAGGGGCAGGTGTACTCTAACCACATCCACCCAGATTAAAAACGTGGACTAGTGTGTGTGCTTTACATCCGAATGTGTGCCAAAATTCACTTGACTGCTTCCTTATTAGGACTACTCACGGTACCACATTTGGCACAGTTCCGCAGTTTCTTGACTCAACCCTTCTATTTTTATTCTGGGATTGGGACCAGCACTTAGAGCACATTGTCAAGTGCACCTCCCAGTGGCTAGGCCTGGGTAACAAAACCCCCAATCGTGTATGTGTAGACACCCGGCTGGCTGATAGCACCGCTGAGATTCGAACATCGCACCTCAGGATTAGTGGACTAGCAGACAAGCGTAATAGCCCACTGCACCACCTGGGCATCATGTGCCTGAATACAGTAAATACCAGAAACATAAAAGATGTGGATTACAATGTAGGCAACTGTACTAGTATTCAGAAGGTTGCTGGTTCAAGCCACACCACCTCCAAGTTGCCACTGTTGGGCTCCTGTGCAAGGCCCTCAACCATCAATTGCTTGTATTGTATTCAATCGTAATTGGATAAAGACATCTGCTAAATGCTGCAAATGTATGTAAAAGTAAATGCTGGTGAATACAATTCTGAAGAAATTGCCTGAATGTGCTGGGAACTGAGCATATCCAAACGGGGTGTAAATGTATGTAAAAGTAAATGGTACTGGCATCTGCAATTTATTTTTTTTAAAAACAGACCCATGTTGTCATCAGAAATGACTGTGGGGGGCCAAAAGTCTGAGACCACTAGTAAAAAATTGTGCTGGGGAATTGAGCATATCCAAAACTGGAAGAATATTTTTTCCCATATAGCACTGGTTTGAAAATCTTAGTTTCCTAATGATCATGTAAATATGTTCTTTAGTTTAATCATTAATTTATTTGTTGTCTGTTTTACTAATGTTTTATTTGAAAACACTCTGGACAGGTTGCCAGTCCCTCACCAAACACACACACAGGGCAATTTATTAGTAACTCCAATTATATCCAATATAGAATTTAGAAGAGTAGAATCTTTGTCTCTATACACAGGTACAATGGAATTTTGTATGGCATCTGTCCAATAAAGGTAGTTGCAGCAGTAGAGGGGGGAAAAGTTGCAGTAAAAATCACATTTTCTTTTTTTAAAACAGACCCATGTTTTCATTGGAAATGACTGTGGGGGGCCAAAAGTCTGAGGCCATTAGTAAAATTTTACTAATTTGAATTGTTATCAAAGTAAATACAATATTTTACAATACACAGTGATGGAGTTCAGTCTCTCTGTAGAGATACAATCCTGAAGAAGTTGCCAGAATGTGCAGGGGAATTGAGTATATCCAAAACTGGAAGGTTTTTTTTTTTATCTCCCACTGGTTTGCAAATCTTTAGTTTCCTAATGGCCATATAAATATGATCGTTCATTCATTCATTTAGTCATTAAGCGTTTTACCGCCACAGTATTTGATTCAGGGTCACAAATCACTGGGCGAAAGGTAGGAAACACTCTGGACAGGTTGCCAGTCCCTTACAAAACACACATACAGGGTAATTTTTTAGTACCTCCAATTATATCCACTTTAGAACATACAATAATAGAATCTTTATTGTCTCTATACACATGTACAATGAATTCTTGTATGATATCTGTCCAATAGAGGTAGCCATAAAAATCACAAAGAATTAAATATAACCTCCCGGTGGAAACCCACATGGACACTTGGAGAACATGCAAACTCCACAACAAAAGAAGAAGGACCCAAGACTTTCTCACTTAGAGGCAACCCACCAAGAAATTCGTGCTGCCATGTAAATATGTGGATTCCAATTGTTATCCTGGCACAATGATGGCATTTTCAAACCTCTGGTATCACCAGGTTCACAGCTACAGTCTAGTAGAGGCTTAGAGCTGCAGTGCAGAGGTGCAGTACAGTTTGTGGCTGGTACCTTGACATAAAAAGCACTGTGTGTGTGTGATCACTGCTCTGTTAATGCTCTGTTAACGTATGTTTGCCTCTGTGTACAGGAGTGTGCCGGCGAGCCTCTCTTCATGCTGTACTGTGCCATGAAGCAGCAGATGGAGAAAGGGCCGATAGACGCCATCACCGGGGAGGCACGCTACTCTCTGAGCGAAGACAAGCTGATCAGACAGCAGATCGACTATAAGACCCTGGTCAGTAGCTTCACAGTGGGGGACCGGAACAGCGGTGCCTCTTCAGACACGGCTGGCGCTGCATGTTAAAGCCGCCGGCGCGTCGATAGCACATCAGTCTAGGCTTTGATTTCAGATTATGCCTGTGCTACTGCTAGTCTGCTAGCTCTATAATGCAGTGCTGTGAAACAAGTAACCACGCTGTTTCGGGGTTTCATCCTCGAACATCTGTAACTCACTCACAGTACAACATGTGGCCAAAAGTATTCGGACACCTGTAGGGAGTAGGGAGCGACGCTTCATCACCACACCGGAAGCTGGCTATAACATTTACCCATTGCGTGTGTTGCGGGTTTTATATACAGTGTATCACAATAGTGAGTACACCCCTCACATTTCTGCAAATATTTCATTATATCTTTTCATGGGACAACACTATAGACATGAAACTTGGATATAACTTAGAGTAGTCAGTGTACAACTTGAATAGCAGTGTAGATTTACTGTCTTCTGAAAATAACTCAACACACAGCCATTAATGTCTAAATGGCTGGCAACATAAGTGAGTACACCCCACAGTGAACATGTCCAAATTGTGCCCAAAGTGTCAATATTTTGTGTGACCACCATTATTATCCAGCACTGCCTTTACCCTCCTGGGCATGGAATTCACCAGAGCTGCACAGGTTGCTACTGGAATCCTCTTCCACTCCTCCATGATGACATCACGGAGCTGGTGGATGTTAGACACCTTGAACTCCTCCACCTTCCACTTGAGGATGCGCCACAGGTGCTCAATTGGGTTTAGTCCATCACCTTTACCTTCAGCTTCCTCAGCAAGGCAGTTGTCATCTTGGAGGTTGTTTTTGGGGTCGTTATCCTGTTGGAAAACTGCCATGAGGCCCAGTTTTTGAAGGGAGGGGATCATGCTCTGTTTCAGAATGTCACAGTACATGTTGAAATTCATGTTTCCCTCACTGAACTGCAGCTCCCCAGTGCCAGCAACACTCATGCAGCCCAAGACCATGATGCTACCACCACCATGCTTGACTGTAGGCAAGATACAGTTGTCTTGGTACTTCTCACCAGGGCGCCGCCACACATGCTGGACACCATCTGAGCCAAACAAGTTTATCTTGGTCTCGTCAGACCACAGGGCATTCCAGTAATCCATGTTCTTGGACTGCTTGTTTTCAGCAAACTGTTTGCTGGCTTTCTTGTGCATCAGCTTCCTTCTGGGATGACGACCATGCAGACCGAGTTGATGCAGTGTGCGGCGTATGGTCTGAGCACTGACAGGCTGACCTCCCACGTCTTCAACCTCTGCAGCAATGCTGGCAGCACTCATGTGTCTATTTTTTAAAGCCAACCTCTGGATATGATGCCGAACACGTGGACTCAACTTCTTTGGTCGACCCTGGCGAAGCCTGTTCCGAGTGGAACCTGTCCTGGAAAACCGCTGTATGACCTTGGCCACCATGCTGTAGCTCAGTTTCAGGGTGTTAGCAATCTTCTTATAGCCCAGGCCATCTTTGTGGAGAGCAACAATTCTATTTCTCACATCCTCAGAGAGTTCTTTGCCATGAGGTGCCATGTTGAATATCCAGTGGCCAGTATGAGAGAATTGTACCCAAAACACCAAATTTAACAGCCCTGCTCCCCATTTACACCTGGGACCTTGACACATGACACCAGGGAGGGACAACGACACATTTGGGCACAATTTGGACATGTTCACTGTGGGGTGTACTCACTTATGTTGCCAGCTATTTAGACATTAATGGCTGTGTGTTGAGTTATTTTCAGAAGACAGTAAATCTACACTGCTATACAAGCTGTACACTGACTACTCTAAGTTATATCCAAGTTTCATGTCTATAGTGTTGTCCCATGAAAAGATATAATGAAATATTTGCAGAAATGTGAGGGGTGTACTCACTTTTGTGATACACTGTATATATATATACTGTATATATGGACAGGTTGTTGCGAGTCATGAGTCGAGTTAGAGTCATTTGAAACGTGTCCAAGTCGAGTCTGAAGTGCGATACAGTAGAGATCAAAATGTCACACCAGCAGTGAAACCCTTTCTGTACAAATGACAGCCATACCTCCCTCTCTCAGGCACATCTCATTATGCCTTTTGAATGCCCAGCCAGATCTATAGCGCTGCATGAGATTTGAACTGGAACTCCAGAGCCGGAGATCTTCAAGGCTGCCTGGCTAAGTGTCAGGGCGCTGAATTCTCTGTATTATAAGATGAATGCTTTCAGCCGTCAGGTAGCAGCAGTTAAGCTTTGATTAGTGCTGGTGGACAATATTTTATAAATGATTAATGAGGATCTTAAGCTCTTTCCGAAAGGCTTTTCATATTGAAATAGGCTTATTCATAGCAGCAGTTCAGTCTAAACTCTGATGTCAGTAGAATTGCCTGTAATTAGAGCTTGAAGTCTGATTATCCTGCTCTGTATGCAGACCCTGCACTGCGTCAACCCCGAGAACGAAAACGCCTCCGAGGTGACGGTCAAATGCCTGAACTGTGACACCATCACTCAGGTGAAAGAGAAGCTGCTGGACGCTGTTTACAAGGGCAGCCCGTACTCTCAGAGACCCAAGGCGGGGGACATGGATCTGGGTAAGTTCGATCTCCTGTCGCCTCAGAGCCGATGAATGCGAACGATCACGTACGATCTGATTCTCACTTCTCCTGACTTGTGCCTGTTTGTGTAGAATGGCGGCAGGGCAGAATGGCCAGGATCATCCTCCAAGACGAAGACGTCACCACGAAAATCGACAACGACTGGAAGCGCCTCAACTCCCTCGCTCACTACCAGGTAACCACGTTCACGTTCAGTCAGATTTCCGTACGAACCAAGTGTGTAAAACTGTCACAACCGAGGCCCTCGGACGACCGGATTGCTATGGCAACACGGTTCCAACACCCTAGCATCCTAGGATGCTGCCAGGTAACCATAGCAACACTCCTAAGGAAAGCACTAGCAACAACACAGCCTTCACTCCAAGACCTGGCTCTATTGCAGGACTGATCAGCGTGGCAGGAACCTGGCGGGGTTTCATGAATGAACCGCATGAGCTTGGCTGACTTATCACCGTGTAAAAATAATTCCAACCTCTACAAATCTTAAATAATTTCCCTTTTCTCCCAATTTAGTCATATCCAGTTCCCCAGTTGTATCTCCGCTACTGCTCATGACCCTGACAGAGGAGGGCCATACCTAACACACACCCCCTTTGACACGTGTGCACTAGCCAACCGCTTCTATTTACCTGCACGATGTGGGTTCACACTGGGATCAGTATCGTGTATGGAGAGTCATGCACTGCTTTCCATTATTCGCCATTTTTAACAGGTGCCATCGACCGGCCAACAGAGGCCGCATTTTAGCCTGCACACCCACCCTCAGACACAGCCAATCATGTCTGTGTAGGTGCCCGGTCGGCTGATAGCAAAGCTGAGATTTAAACTCAAAAGCTTGAGATCTCAGCAGTGATAGGCTAGCATGTTTTACTGCTCTTCCACCCAAACGCCCCATGTTAATTCGGTTTCCTCCCACAGTCCAAAAACATGCAGTCAAGTTAATTGAAGACACTGAATTGCACTATAGGTGAATGGGTGGGTGTGTGTGTGTCTGCCCTGCAATGGACTGGCGCCCCGTCCAGGGTGTTACTGGAAAAAAAGCTGGGATAGGCTCCAGCACCTACCCTCAACCCTAATTGGATAATTGGTTTACACAGTGAGTGAGTGAGTATTTTTTATTCATCTCAAACATTAAACTGTGTGATTACTAAAACCTTTAGGATGGAGCAGTGTTCTAATACATTACCCCATCACAGCCAAGGCCAAGCTATCCATGTCTTTAAGCCCTGAAAGTCTAACAAGACATGGTTTGACTAGTTGTGTGCAAAGGAGCTCCAGTTGCCTACACTGAACCCTGGTCTCAACCTGACTCAACACTTTTGGGATGAATTAAACTTTGATTACAAGCCAGGTCTTCTCTTCCAACATCAGTACATGACCTCATTTACTCTATTGACTGAATGAGCACAGATTCCCACAGACTTCAAAATCTTGTAGAAATGCCTCCCAGAGAAGTTGATAATATTAGAGCTATAAAGGAAAGAGGGAGCAATTCAATATAAATACTGATGGTTTTGGAATGGATTGTCCAACAAGCTCATAGTCAGGTGTCCCAATACTTCTGTCCATACTTCTGTGTAACTTTAATAGTTTCGAACTCTCATCTCTTTTTCTTTTCTTCTCGTGTGTAGGTGATGGACGGCTCGGTGATGGCTTTGGTCCCTAAGCAAAACTCTGCCTATAACATCTCCAACTCCTCGACATTCACCAAGTCCCTCAGCAGATACGGTACAGGTTCTTGGCTCGTCTTATCTTTTCACTTAAATGTGCACGATATCTCAGTGTCTTGTCAGTTTCTGTGCCGTTAAGGGGAATTAGGGAACGTTTTCAAGACCTGACTTGTGTTTCCATATATTTATGAGTTAAACATTGACTTAGTTGACCCAAGTCGGCACATTTTTTATCATTTATTTAAGAGCTCGATATCTCGGCGCTGGTAGACTAGCATGTTTACTGCAAACCTGGTGTACCGACTCTCGGCTGAGAACAGCCTGTTTACCTCTTCACTGGTGACATGCAGTGGCGTGATTTGATTGTAAGGACCCTGGTTGGTAGCTCAAGGCAGGCCAGTGATAGCTCAGTGGTTAAGGTACTGGACTAGTAAACAGAAAGTTGCCGGTTCACCCTCAATTGCTCATTGTGTTCCGCTCACTGTGTGAGTCGCTTTTAATAAAAGCGTCTGCTAGATGCTGAGATGTAAATGTACAGAAGTTGAGGTGACGATCAGTGCGTGACTCTCCGTGACTCATGTGTCAGGCAGAAACACCCTCCTCAGACACATTTGAGGTCTCCAGCAGCAGAAGACAAATTGGCTGTGCTAAAAGGGTAGAAAATGGGCAGAAAATACATAAATAAAATAGCAATAAATAAATTCATAGTAGCTGCAACAGTTTTGATGTAAATCAATGGACCTGGCAGAAGTGATGAATGTGGAAAACTTACTACAAATTCCAAACTATCTTCTGAAGAAGCTTGGCACACAAACCTTTTGGTCACAAGCTTTATAAATTAGGCTTCCATGACTAGGCAGTTCAGCACGTGCCTAAGTTCACCATGTGCAATTTTGTGGTGTAAAGCTAACTAGCTTTCATGATTTGGCTGGGATCCTTGGCTCTTGCTCAAATCCCTGCTTTTGTGTTCCAAAATCTGGTGTCCCACTTGATATAAAGAGAAGAAGCTACATTGTGTGGCACCATTGTGTGCCAAATGCCTGTCTCCATCAGGCATGTTCTGGTTGACTGTTCCAGGTATCTACAGGAGTGGCAAAGACTTGCTTTTCCCCAAACCATGAGAGAAGTACTCAAACTCTTTACTAATATAAAACTGAGGAGTCACATATGAAGATAGACAAAACAGAACAAGAAAGACTATGATTTGATCTATAAGAAAAAGAAAATATTCAGTGATCCTGCCATGAATGTGACCAATGTGTTGACATGGCGTTAAACCAATCAATAAATAACCAAAATCTGGTGCAAAGCATTTTTATAAAAGTCTAGGCTGTAAATGATATGATGTTTGGGTGTCCACATACTTTTGACAGTGTAGTTATCATTTAAGCATGTAATTATTTGAACCAAAGCAAGGTTTCTAATGGAAAACCATGATGTGCCTCTCATGTCTCCACTTCTCCCTTACAGAAAGTATGTTGAGGACAGCCAGCAGTCCGGACAGTCTCCGCTCAAGGACCCCCATGATCACTCCGGATCTGGAGAGCGGAACCAAGCTGTGGCATCTGGTAAAGAACCACGATCATTCGGACCAGCGAGAGGGAGACCGTGGAAGCAAGATGGTCTCTGAAATCTACCTGACACGCCTGCTCGCGACCAAGGTAGCTACCCCCCCCGGCGCTCACACAGGCCTGTGTTCCTGTCTTAAGCCTGGATTTTCGGTGTCTTCTGTGCAGCTTCTCTCCATGGCCGGGCCGTGTTGACCTTTGCGTGTAAAAGGCTAGTCCCAGATTAACATTTAGCAGCAGGTCTGGTCTGACACGCACCACTGTATCTTAATTAGACTGGTGACCTTTGCTTATCGAGCTGTTTTGGGAAAAAGAAACCCGGCTTTTTGGCTCATCTGCGCTCCTATCTCCTGACAGTACAGATCTCTTATTGAGATGTCTCTGCATTAACCGTTTAGAAGTCACCCTTTCCGTAATCCTCCCGCCCCTGGGGGTGCTATTTAATCGGTGACTGTACGTGGAGCTTCCACTAGCATAAGATGTTGTTTTTTCTAGCTGGCTTATGGGTTAACCGACATGGACATTGGATCGATTGACTGATCCTGTGTGCTTTGCTGTTGTCCTGCTCTCACACTATAGCAGGTTAAACTCTGAGGTTTTGGGAACGAGCTGCCAGGTCGAGTCGCGTGTGTTGGGAGAAAAGAATCTGTATATTTCAGAATTTGCAGTGTAGTGCTGTATTCCTACGCATGGAGCTTTACTTTGAATTCTCTGTGTGATAGGGCACGCTGCAGAAGTTTGTAGACGACCTGTTTGAGACCATCTTCAGCACAGCTCACAGAGGCAGTGCACTTCCTCTTGCTATCAAGTACATGTTTGATTTCCTGGATGAGCAGGCCGACAAACACCAGATAACAGATCCAGACGTCCGGCACACGTGGAAGAGCAACTGGTATGTGTGTGTGTGTGTCTATCTGCGTGCAAGTTCTAGATGTTTTTTTTTCTCTATCTTGCTATTTTTTTAGCAGTTGAGGTGCTTTCTAAATACACCACATAGCTTGCATAAGGTTACCTATATATATATATATACAGTGTATCACAAAAGTGAGTACACATTTCCCTCACATTTCTGCAGATATTTAAGTATATCTTTTCATGGGACAACACTGACAAAATGATTCTTTGACACAATGAAAAGTAGTCTGTGTGTAGCTTATATAACAGTGTAAATTTATTCTTCCCTCAAAATAACTCAATATACAGCCATTAATGTCTAAACCACCGGCAACAAAAGTGAGTACACCCCTTAGTGAAAGTTCCTGAAGTGTCAATATTTTGTGTGGCCACCATTAGTTCCCAGAACTGCCTTAACTCTCCTTGGCATGGAGTTTACCAGAGCTTCACAGGTTGCCACTGGAATGCTTTTCCACTCCTCCATGACAACATCACGGAGCTGGCGGATATTCGAGACTTTGCGCTCCTCCACCTTCCGCTTGAGGATGCCCCAAAGATGTTCTATTGGGTTTAGGTCTGGAGACATGCTTGGCCAGTCCATCACCTTTACCCTCAGCCTCTTCAATAAAGCAGTGGTCGTCTTAGAGGTGTGTTTGGAGTCATTATCATGCTGGAACACTGCCCTGCGACCCAGTTTCCGGAGGGAGGGGATCATGCTCTGCTTCAGTATTTCACAGTACATATTGGAGTTCATGTGTCCCTCAATGAAATGTAACTCCCCAACACCTGCTGCACTCATGCAGCCCCAGACCATGGTATTCCCACCACCATGCTTGACTGTAGGCATGACACACTTATCTTTGTACTCCTCACCTGATTGCCGCCACACATGCTTGAGACCATCTGAACCAAACAAATTAATCTTGGTCTCATCAGACCATAGGACATGGTTCCAGTAATCCATGTCCTTTGTTGACATGTCTTCAGCAAACTGTTTGCGGGCTTTCTTGTGTAGAGACTTCAGAAGAGGCTTCCTTCTGGGGTGACAGCCATGCAGACCAATTTGATGTAGTGTGCGGCGTATGGTCTGAGCACTGACAGGCTGACCCCCCACCTTTTCAATCTCTGCAGCAATGCTGACAGCACTCCTGCGCCTATCTTTCAAAGACAGCAGTTGGATGTGACGCTGAGCACGTGCACTCAGCTTCTTTGGACGACCAACGTGAGGTCTGTTCTGAGTGGACCCTGCTCTTTTAAAACGCTGGATGATCTTGGCCACTGTGCTGCAGCCCAGTTTCAGGGTGTTGGCAATCATCTTGTAGCCTTGGCCATCTTCATGTAGCGCAACAATTCGTCTTTTAAGATCCTCAGAGAGTTCTTTGCCATGAGGTGCCATGTTGGAACTTTCAGTGACCAGTATGAGAGAGTGTGAGAGCTGTACTACTAAATTGAACACACCTGCTCCCTATGCACACCTGAGACCTAGTAACACTAACAAATCACATGACATTTTGGAGGGAAAATGACAAGCAGTGCTCAATTTGGACATTTAGGGGTGTAGTCTCTTAGGGGTGTACTCACTTTTGTTGCTGGTGGTTTAGACATTAATGGCTGTATATTGAGTTATTTTGAGGAAGAATAAATTTACACTGTTATAGCTGCACACAGACTACTTTTCATTGTGTCAAAGTGTCATTTTGTCAGTGTTGTCCCATGAAAAGATATACTTAAATATCTGCAGAAATGTGAGGGGTGTACTCACTTTTGTGATACACTGTAAATAAGTACTAAAATAGAATAATCAGGTATATTTAGGTAGGAATGGTACAAGGGCCAGAACTAATGTACTCCAGAATCTGTAAACTTTACATTATACGGTACTAACTTTGTCGTTTCTCTCTCTCTTTCTTCTTTCTCTTTCTTTTTTCTCTCTCTCTCTCTCTCTCTCTCTCTCTCTCTCTCTCTCTACACAGTTTGCCCTTAAGATTCTGGGTGAACGTTATAAAGAACCCTCAGTTCGTTTTCGACATTCATAAGAACAGCATCACGGATGCCTGCCTGTCTGTAGTAGCTCAGACCTTCATGGACTCGTGTTCCACATCAGAGCACAAGCTGGGCAAAGACTCGCCCTCCAATAAGCTGCTCTACGCTAAAGACATCCCCAACTACAAGAACTGGGTGGAGAGGTAAGTCCTCGCAAAGCTAAAAAGACTGTCGGACGTCAGCGGTACACATAACATTTTTTTTTTTTAAAGCAAACATAACCGTCATGTTCTCTCGCTCACAGGTATTACTCTGATATCTCTCGGATGCCAGCCATCAGTGATCAGGATATGAGCGCGTATTTGGCTGAGCAGTCTCGTCTGCACTTGAACCAGTTTAACAGCATGAGTGCCCTGCACGAGATCTACTCTTATATCACCAAGTACAAAGATGAAGTGAGTACACACGCACACACACACACACACACACACACACACACACACGTTATATTTACTTTTACATGGTTGGATTAAGTTCTGTGACTTGCCAAGTGAAAAACAGGCCATTATTCATAGGACTATGTTACACCATTAGGCATAACATTATGACCACTGACAGGTGAAGTGAATAACACTGATTATCTCTTCATCACGGCACCTGTTTGTGGGTGGGATATATTAGGCAGCACGTGAACATTTTATCCTCAAAGTTGATGTGTTAGAAGCAGGAAACATGGGCAAGCGTAAGGATTTGAGCGAGTTTGACAAGGGCCAAATTGTGATGGCTAGACGACTGGGTCAGAGCATCTCCAAAACTGCAGCTCTTGTGAGGTGTTCCTGGTCTGCAGTGGTCAATATCTATCAAAAGTGGTCCAAGGAATTAACAGTGGTGAACCGGCGACAGGGTCATGGGCGGCCAAGGCTCATTGATGCACGTGGGGAGCGAAGGCTGGTTTGTGTGGTCTGTAACTCATATTGCTAAAGAAGTTAATGCTGGTTCTGATAGAAAGATGTCAGAATACACAGTGCATCGCAGTTGCAGGGCTGTTTTGGCAGCAAAAGGGGGGCCAACACAATATTAGGAAGGTGGTCATAATGTTATGCGTAATCGTTGTATAAAGCTCATTCCAAAGAGCATCTGCATTCCTAAATACTACATTTGCAGATTTTAATGTCAAGTCAACAAATCATTACACATAATATGCTAGCCTGGGTGCTATGAAAACAATTGACTTGTCCGAGGGAGGGTCCCTCCGTACATGTTATGGCTCTTTGTGAGAATCCACCACTGGCTGGTGGAAACAAGCAGCCGGACCGGGTGAGTTCTAGTCTGCTGAATTGTACTAGGGTATTAAAAATGACTGCTTTTAGAAAAATGGAGAGAAAAGTCTCTCAGCAGAGCAACTTCTTTAACTAGTCATAATTTAATGGTGCAGGTAGATTAGATGCCAAACAGCAAAAGGATCTTGGGGACCTCCAGGCACTGTCGGATGAGTTTTGGCTCGTTCTTTTTCTTGCTCGTGTAGGGTTCACTGCTTCTGTGTTGGAACTACACAAGGCACAACTCCAAGTTGCTCCAGATAAGAGCGCCCGCCAAATGCCAGGAACATTAATCGAATTTTTAAACCACTCTGTTGAACAGGGATGTCCCAGTCCCAATATTTTTCTCTTTTCATCTATCTGATCATCACCATCCTCTTAGCCGACTCCCTAGACGTTGGTTACACAATTTTGAGCGATAGCAGAAATGGATTAAAGAAATTTAACTTGAATTTGAAATTCAAATTGCCTCTAGGTGTGAGTAAGGAGACGGGTTAGTGTTTCATGCCCTGCGATGGGTTGGCACCCCATCCATGGTGTAAGAGGTGGTGTTTTCAGGTAGCTTTCAGACCTTAATCAGGATGAAGTGGTTGGTGAAGATGAATGATTAAATAAATTATAGCACAGAAATGTGAAACCAGTTGTCAGTGAGACACAACTCAACTAGCTCTGGTGGCACAGCGGCCTATTACGCTAGCCCACCACCACTGGGATCTGGGTTTGACTCTCAGGTTGTGGTGCTATCCCTCGGCTGGGCATTTACATAGACATGATTGGCTACATCGTGGTGTCCCGTCCAGGGTATTCCTGCCTTGTGCCAAGCTCATCCCTGAACAGGATAAAACAGTTGATAATAATGACAGAACTCTACTAGCTAGTAGTGCCAAAGTTGATATATTTATTGATATACAATAATAAGTACTGTGATGCACCGCCACTGTAAAAACCAGAAATCAAAAGCAGGACAGCCCGACCGTAGCGTCTCTACCTTAAAATGTATAAAATGACCTGTAAACTAGCACAGATTATACCTTTTATCAAGCATAATACTTCTCTCACAGAATTTGCTGCATCTGGGAGCAGAAAGGCTGTTTTTTTTTATTATTTAGACATAGCTGCCGGTGCCATTTGACCATTTCAGGATCCGCCATCAGCGAACCTTTAGCCAAACAAGCCTCGGTGGTGCAGCTGTTATCGTAACCCAGTATGTGCGTCCCTGTGCGCACGGGTGTGTGTTCGTACTCCGATTTTTGTTTTTCTGGATAATGTAGCACATCTGGCTCCATTAGCACTGCTCCTCATCATGTGTCATTATGCTGTAAAAGCACACACACTTAACGCACACACACACGCTTACAAACAGCCAGCTGTAGTTTAGCTTTAATAGATATGAGAGCACCGATCAAAATCTGAACCAGCTGGGGTTCGGGAATCGATCATGCACAGGGTGGATGCATTGTAGTCAGACTTCAAGTGATTCTTTCTGACGGAGGAACAGTCACGCTGTAAAACGTTCCTGTGATCGATTGTCCACCCTACTAAGCGTAAAGCAGATGTCAATGTGCAATCGTGTTCCAGATACTGGACTGTTTTATACTGCTACATTGTTCTGCTTTTTTAGAGAGCTTTGTGTTTTGTTTACAGTTTTTAAAATGCTAACACACTTTGGTTAGCACAATGCTAACAGTTTTGACAGTATTATTTCTTTTACACAGAGTTTTAAATTGTTTTTAGGTTTTAAAATGCTTCAAACACGTCCTACAAAAACAACAGTATTCCTGTGTGACTAGTTTGCCATTAAAGCAAGTAAAAAATACTTTAGCTGTCATAAATAACCCAAACTATGAGGAAAATATGTTTAAATGTTCATCTACACCTGTAGGCACAATGCTAGCTTTTAGATAAAGCTGTGGTTATTTCAAGCATGCTAATATCTTATTTAGAAGTAGCTGTACGACTGCTGTAAGCTACAAAACACACTAAGCACAGCACTCTATCAGTTTTTGTGGTATATTTTTTTATTGAATTCCAGAATGCTTTAAAAAGTTTAAGTATACTATAGAGAAACGTTCATGTCCTCTCAGGTACTACATTGTCCTGCTTTTTTAGACTGATTTGTTTAGTTTAGTTTGCAGTTTTTAACATGCTAACACCCTTTGGTTAGAACAATGCTAACAGGTTTTACACATCTACCACAAACAACAATACTTTAGCTGTAATAAATAACCCAAACTATTAGGAAACCATATTTAAATGTGCATCTACACCTAGCACAGACAGCTACGGAGCTAGCTTTTAGATGAAGCTGTATTTATTTCAAGCATGCTAATATCTTATTTAGGAGTAGCTGTATGACTGCTGTAATTTAGAACGCAAGCTAAGCACAGCTCTCTATCAGTTTTGGTGGTATATTTTTTATTTATTAGATAGCTCTCTAATAAGCTTTTAAATTGCACTTTTAAAGTGTAGCAAAGCAGAGAAATGTTAATGCTACTTCGGGTACTAGTCCGTCCACTGAACATGTGGTAATTTTAGAGATACTGGACTGTACTTTTGTTACATGCACTATTATGTTCTTATTTTTATTTATTTATTTTTGTTTCTTGCATTGATTTGTTCAAGATGCTCGTCCTGGTTGTGCAAGTTCTTTTACCAACACATCTAAAATAGAAAAAATAGGAACATTCCAGAAAAGTCACCAGTTGTGTGTAGTTCTGCATAGAAACTTTCTTATTTTCTATTCAAGAAACTTTTATTTAAGAAATAAAAGAGCTGAAAAGTTTTCAAAGCCCAGACTACACCAGATTCAACCTGAAACATTTATTCCAATAATAATAATACTACTTTTTTTCTAGAGCCCCTTTCACAAACTCAAGGTTGCTTTACAGACAGATCTATAATGAATAAATGGATATAAAAGCATAGTAAAATAGCGGCGAGTTTGCAATAATAATTCAATAACGATTAACAGCAGTAGAGTGACAGACTAGGGCTTTAAGTGGAGAAGTGCAAAGTGATTTTTAGCGGTTTATAAAGCCTGCACAGAGCCCTGACCTCAGCTCCACTGAACAGCTTTTGAATGAACTGGAACATCAATTGAGGCTTTCTTGACCAACATCAGTAGTACCCAGCCATACAAATGCTTTTTTTTATCAGTGGTAGCTCAGTGGTTAAGATGCTGGACTAGTAAGCATAAGGTTGCCGGTTCAAGCCTCACCACCACCACTTGAGCCCCTGAGCAAGGTCCTTAACCCTCAATTGCTCAAAGTGTGGTCATAATTGTAAGTCGCTTTGGATAAAAGTGTCTGCTAAATGCTGAAAATGTAAATGTAATGTTAACTGAATGGGCACAAATTCCCACAGACATATGTCAACTTCTTGTGACAAGCCTTCTCAGAAGAGTTGCTGTTGTTATTGCTGAACAGATCACATCGAGGTCACTCTATTTTAATATTGTTTGTTTTTGAAATAAGATGTCCAGCAAGCTAATGGTCAGGTTTAAATACTTTCGGCCATATAGTGTATGTCGAAATGGTACTTAGCATTAGCAGGTGAACTAGGAATCGACTAGAGGAGGGGTAGTTCAAACCTCCATGCCGCACTGCTTTCTGGGAGATGAGTCTGCTGACATCAAGCTGGTTTTCCAAATCCTCTGGAATTAATTCTCCTCTCTTTATCTTTGTAGATCCTGTGTGCGCTGGAGCGGGACGAGCAGGCGCGCCGGCAGAGGTTGAGGAGTAAGCTGGAACAGGTGATCGACACCATGGCTCTGAGCAGCTGATCGGGGCTCCGAGCATCACGCCACACAAACTGAAGTCACACACTCCCCCACCCAAAAAAACACACACCGCAACCAACTGGTGCAGTACACCGGAGCTACAAACAGAGCTGGGCACACACTCATCCTACGTGTGTGCGTGTGTGTGTGCGTGTGTGTGTGTGTCTCAACACAAGGACACATCACAGAAACCATTATGATCATCGTCGGTGTAGAATCTTTGTTTTATTAACGTTTCGTTGTGTTTAATGTGTGCTGGATTTCTTCACACATCAACACACACGCAGTTTTTTGCCCATGGTGTTTGAAAACCGAAGAAGAAGGAGGAGGAGAAGTCCAACGGACGCTTTGGTTGATCATGTGGTACAACCCGGGGTTTACGTGACAAGGGAGGCAAAGGAGTTTAGGCATTTTTGTGCGATAGTTTTTGGGTTTTTTGTTTCTGTTGTAATGGATTGTACTGGACTGCCCTCTCTCTGCTCTTTTGCCACTCGTGTTACTGCTGAATTTGCACAGTTTACAAGAAACAGTACAAAGGACAAATCTTCAGAAATTATATATGTATATAAATATACTGTTCCATTTTCAGCCCAGAGCTACCATTGAGATTTTTTGCAATGTATCACTGAACATGATAGAGTCGAAAAATTAGATATTTAAGTGAAAGAAAAAAAATTAACAAAGGAAGGAAGAGAAAAAAAAAACAATCGAGAATATGAATAAAATGTCGTCCTGTGCCATGTTTTATTTGAATGTCGTTTAGTGAAAGGCATTTTGTTACATGGGAATGTGCTAGAATTTTATTATTATTATTATTATTATTATGATTATTATTATTATTTTCTATGATCTTGCCTGATGACTGATATGTTCGGAGTAGTGAATAGTGCAGGTAAGCTAGATCCTGACTTTAGAAGGTAGAGAGTTTGACTTTTTGCTCTCGGCTCTGTGAACCGAACCTGCTCGTCTCTCTGCGCTTGTCGCGTTATGGGTGCCACGCCCGCTCTCTCTCCGTCTCGATTTCCTTTCCGCTGTGCTGAACGTGGCTCGAATTCCCGTGGGGTCATGATCTGTGGATGTTTGAACTGATCGCGTACGAACCTTTATGAATGCTGAACGTCTAGGGTTGCCAGATTTTACCTTTGCGAACCACACACGACAGGAGGTGGCTTAAATGCTTGTTTTTAATAGAAAATCTACACGAAATCAATTCTGAAGCTTTGATAAATAGAAGTGATTGAGCATTTTAATTTTAATAAATAATTCATTTAATAATTGTCTTTTAATACTCATATTGTGGTTGCAGCCACAGCTTAGTTTGTTTTGCAGCACTAATAGAAAAGCTGCTAAGCATCTGGAGACCATTCAGATTGTAAATGTTGAACTGATGAATTTGCCAAAGAATATTTTGTCAGCAGTGCTCTCTAATTTTCTAACATCACAGGAATCAAGTTTTACCTTTTACGGTCATTCTATTTATTAGCAGCTTGCTTTGTTTATATAGGGCTTGATTTGGTTCCCCAAAATCATGCAGGAACATCAAAGGTAAATTGTTAACTAAGCCTCAATGCTGGATCACTTCTGCCTAATCAGTCGTTTTGCCAGACCGTGATTAAAATCTGGCAACACCTGGCAACCCAAACATCTCTCCATGCATACTGCATGATCTTTTTATGGTTCCTATGTAAATCGACCGGTTAAATCAACCTGTTAGCTTTAATCTTTATTGGATAAACAGCATTGTGCTCAGTTCCTGTGCAGAAACACGTCCCAGCGTAGACGAGGGTTGTGTCCCAAATCACCTAATACCTTCTAAGTAGTGAACAAGTGGGCATATTGTAAACACTATTTTACAGTGGTTGTGGGCAGTTTGAGACCCAGTTCTGGTGTTGAACACACAGGAGATGCTTGACTGTCAGACCAGGTTATTACAACCAGCTCATACTTGGTCTTGATGACGTGGATCATGCGTTCCGCTCCAGGTCTTTCCATTCAATAATTCATTGAGATTTTTAAATGACTATTATTTTGAATAAATATTTCTAAATGTTTTGGTATATGCAGAGACCCTCCATTTCTCCTCACTAGGAGCAAATATCTGATCAGAACCAAAGAAGGATGATGTTTCAGAGATGCGAGAAATGAAGTGCACCCCAACATACTTCATTCTGATTGGTTACCGGCAGTTGCGCAGCTCCTCACTTGTATAAGAATGCAAGGTTAATTCCCCTCCTCTTGCTGCACACCGCTGACGCTTGAAATGAATCATTTTTCGATGTTTTTGTCGTCTGGTTGTTTGATCGCAAGGTTACTCTGGTCCTTTTGGGTTTGAAAGGAAGGTGCGCCGATTCAAAGACACTTCAGTGAACAAGAGGAAAGGCTGACGGATGGAGACGGACAGAGAGACGAGCTTCAGCTTTAGCTTATTAAAGAGACAGGGCTAAATCATCGCGTTAACCTCTGGCCTGACGCCTCCAGTGCGTGCGGTTTTTTCTCGGCCTGCTTTTTTATAGATGAAACGATCTTTATGATCTCGTACGAGTCACGCGTTCTCTGACGAGAGCCGACCTTAAAGTGTTTTTTTTTTTTTTCCTATTTTTCCCAGTTGCTTTAATTTGCTTGCCTAAAACCAAACTGTGATCTGTGGTGGATTTGATTTGGTGTTTCAATTTTGTATGGCTACGTTATGTTCTGGCACCTCAGAATGTGGTTTCTCATTCATTGTATCTTGTGATTTTTGCTCATCATTCTTTCCATCATATGTGGATGAAACCGTGTGAGGTACGAAAGCTGTCGTTTATGGGAATCAAAGTTTTGCATCCCCTTTTCTCTCCCTGCTGAAAGTGATCGTGCAGAGTGTAAGGCTTTGCCTGTGTTATTATTATTAGAAATATTGTTGTTAATATTTTACTTTAGGACCACGAATCAGTGCTTTAAGTGACCGTTTTTCTTCTTCCATTTCCGAAAACCTGAAGCGAGAGCTGAAGTGAAGGTTGCCGTTCATTTTTTCAAAACATTCAGTAGATTTTTCGGACCAAACCATCATTTTTTTTCAAGGTTCAAACAGGGTTGTTTTCTGCCTAGAGCATGTCAAGTCGGACTCTGGTGCCAGGACGAGCTGTCATCTCTGGTTAGCCGGTCAGCGTCCACTAGCTCTGACACATTCATCCATTTTTATCCAAGGTGAACATGTGAAGTGAGAGAGATATGTACGAGCGAGGTAGAGGTGGAAAACTTCTTCCCTAACATATGTGACCACACAGTACGTTCGGTCTGTGTAGAGGGGGGTGGTGGGGCAAGTTTTTTTTTTTTTTTTTTAATAGGCCAGTATCTTCACCCTGCCGTAAGATCTGGTTTAATGGAAATGAATTAGCTTTGTGCAAGGAGGCCTGAAGCCGCTTCAGTAACCACTAGCTGATGAGCTATCAGACTTATGTAATCAAATGAATTTTACATTAGTCTACATAGCGCTCCTCACTCAGCCAGAGCAAATTGAGATTCTGTGCAAGTGGTTGCTGGTTAATCGTCGGCTTCTGGTCGAGCCGTGCCGATGAAGGTGTAAAGACGCATCGGAACGTCTCAGGATCTTCCTTCCGCTCTGGTGTTTGTGCTGCCTTTCGGCTCTTGATGATCAGGGACATGCGAGACAATGGCAAGATGAAGTTTACAAACCTTTCCAACTCGAGGCACAGAACACAGACTTTTGGGAGCATTTTATTTGGAGTTTTGCACCCTGTGTTGAGCAATTTGCTTTTTATTTCTTCCCACCGTTCCTGCCGGTCTGTATAAGAAGGGGGTGATTGTTACAGCAGTGGGTTTTCAGCCGATAAAGAAAGAAAAAGCACTCGCTCGTCCTCTGAGTGCTTTTAATAAAAGCCGGGCTGAAGTGGGTGCCGCTGATCTTGACCACCCTCTTCTTACCTTTATGCTTCCATGCTTCTTTTACAGCACACTCTTTTCCGGACTTCCTCGTACCACAAGTCTTTCCGTCCATCACAGCGCTTCGCTGCTCCGGCGCCGTCTACGTTTTTTTATGCCATTTCTGCTTTTACCTCAGTACTTGTCACATATTCCAGCTAGCTCACATCTTCATTTTTCTTTTCTCCGGAGCAGTAGCTGTCCTTTTTACAAGCACCCGTGGGCGTAGGCGTGAATGAAGTACTAGTATATGAATGAAACCACATCTGTTTTAATGCTACGATAAATCAAATGAATTTTACAGAATTTGAGATTGGAAGTCATTGTCATGTTAGCGGAACAGCGTTCATTGTGTAAATATTCTGTTGTTTCCTATTTTGCAGATTTACTACTTGTAAATAAACACACATCAAGAAGAAATTAAACAGTTTTTGCTAAATAAATGTTGTTCTGGTGTGTTATTTATTTATGCTAGTGCAAATTCTGTAGTTGAATGCTAGATCATTTCGTTATGACATTAACAGTTATGACTAATTACAATGATCAAATATGATGATGACTTAAGATTACCAGGATTAATCTTAGGTTTCACAATCACACAGTTTATTAATGATAACTAATAAAAAAGCTTCCACCAAAAGACATCAAGCACCTTCATAAACGACTACATTAAAATACACAGATTAGCCATAACATTAAAACCACCTCCTTGTCTCTACACTCACTGTACATTTTCTCAGCTCCACTTACCATATAGGAGCACTTTGTAGTTCTACAATTACTGACTGTAGTCCATCTGTTTCTCTACATGCTTAGTTAGCCCCCATTCATGCTGTTCTTCAATGGTCAGGACCACCACAGAGTAGGTATTATTTGGGTGGTGGATCATTCTCAGCACTGCAGTGACACTGACATGGTGGTGGTGTGTTAGTGTGTGTTGTGCTGGTATGAGTGGATCAGACACAGCAATGCTGATGGAGTTTTTAAACATCTCACTGTCACTGCTGGACTGAGCATAGTCCACCAACCAAAAATATATCCAGCAAACAGTGCCCTGTGGGCAGTGTCCTGTGACCACTGATGAAGATCTCAAAGATGACCAACTCAAACAGCAGCAATAGATGAGCGATCGTCATCTTCAAGGTGGACCAACTAGGTAGGAGTGTCTAATAGATTTGACAATGAGTGGACACGGGATTTAAAAACTCCAGCTTGTCTGATCCACTCATACCAGCACAACACACACTAACACACCACCACCATGTCAGTGTCACTGCAGTGCTGAGAATCATCCACCACCTAAATAATACCTACTCTGTGGTGGTCCTGTATGTTATTTCAGACTGACACACCAACACTTAATACTAGAAGACAAAGAATGCCCAAAGTACAGTAGAGGAAGGCAAAGACTACAAATGCCCAGTAGATTAACATAAACGCTCTAGATAAAACAGAACTAATTGTCAAATTCCTCAATAATAGAAGACCAATAAATCAAGCTCAAAACACCAATTCCTGCCATGAATATTACACGTGAAAACATGGTGTTATAAAAACAAACAAATATTAAGTATTCGTATCTGTAGTTAAATCAATACTGTTGTTTGTTCAAACTATATAGGGTCTGAATGTGTTTTGTTGGTTTAATGAAGATTTGCTGGAGTTGGTCGGAAAAAAAGTCTGGTCGGACGCTTTACAAACTCTACTGGCTGTATCTGAGGAAGGGAAAGCCAGACGGAGTAGCGCAAATCTAATGTGCCTGCATAAGCGGTGGAAGAATACTTGGTGTAGTGTGTTATGACCACTGATGGTCTGTAACGCGTTACTTAGTAACGCGTTTCTCTAATCTGACCACATTTTTCAGTAACGAGTAATCTAACGCGTTACTATTTCCAATCCAGTAATCAGATTAAAGTTACTTATCCAAGTTACTGTGCGTTACTATTTTTGTCATTTTCCTTAGTGAAAAGATATTTTTGCTTTCTTCTTGGCAGGGGCGGAGCCAGGGGGTGGCCAGTGGTTGCCATGGCCACCATAAAGTAATCTTCGGCCACCCCTCTGGCCCCCCCACCACCGCTTTGCCGGCAATTTTTTTGCGGAAGCATTTCTGCACGCAGGAGCAGCTCATCTCAGATGAGTAGTTCTTCACCAAAACAGTGCAGTAATACACTCAACATAAATGTCAACCACCAACACCATTACAGAAGTACAGTAGCGCGCTACGAGTAAAAGCGCCAGCTGGCTCTGCGCATTCCAGTGTTGTCAGATTGGGAGATTATCCGCCAAATTGGGCGGATTTTGTTGGAAAACAATTTAATAGCAGGTAAATAACACTTCTATTTAAAAGAAAATCTTCCGTTTTAAGAAGCTCCAGCATTGTAGAAGGCTATTAAAAGTAAAGTAAATTTTCAATGCTGATTTAGCGTAATAGTGTTGGTCAGTCTGTATCATATTCTTGAAAGAAAATTAAAATTTGTTTTCCATGCATTCACACTAGCATGTTCTGGGATTCAATTGAGTCTCATCAGTACACACAAGTTGGCAGCCAAATGATAAAGTATTGCAAAGGAATATCTTTGAAATATTCCGCATTATATAACTAATAAAGTAACTTGTAATCTAACTTAGTTACTTTTAAAATCAAGTAATCCATAAAGTAACTAAGTTACTTTTTAAAGGAGTAATCTGATTACTTTTTCAAGGTAACTATGCCATCACTGGTTATGACTCTACCACTGGCTGGAGACAAAAAGAAAAGTGTGTGTGGGGGGGTTGGGGAATTACCTTATTAGCTAAGCTGCCACCACCCCTTTACATGTGTACGTACTATCGTGCAGATCACATTAGCGAGCCAGGGTGTTGTGCACAGGGTAATGAAGTATATCCAAAATGGCAACAGTGCAAAAGTCAGATAACCTCAGAATCCACCTTTATGTTCACTATTATTATTATTATTATTATTATTATTATTATTATTATTATTATTAGTATTACTATTAGTATTACTATTAGTATTAATTTTACTTTTATTATTATTACTGCTACTACTATTACTATTATTACTAGTAGTATTAATATTACTATTATTATTATTATTACTAGTATTATTATTATTACTAGTGTTATTAATGTTACTATTATTATTATTACTACTAGTATTTTTACTAGTATTGTTAATATTACCACTATTATTATTACTGCTACTGGTATTATTAATATTACCACTATTATTATTATTATTACTAGTATTATTAATATTACCACTATTATTATTATTACTACTACTATTATTAATATTACTACTACTATTATATTATTATTACTAGTATTATTAATATTACTACTATTGTTATTATTATTATTATTATTATTATTATTATTACTAGTATTATTAATATAACCACTGTTATTATTATTACTAGTAGTATTAATATTACTACTATTATTATTATCATCATTATTATTATTACTAGAATTATTAATATTACCACTATTATTATTATTACTAGTATTATTAATATTACTACCATTGTTATTATTATTATTAATATTACCACTATTATTATTATTACTACTAGTATTATTAATATTACTATTATTATTATTATTACTAGTGTTATTAATATTACTAGTATTATTATTATTACTATTATTTCTATATTTATTACTATTATTTTTATAAGTATTATTATTATTATTATTATTGTTATTATTATTACGGTTATTATTATAAGTATTATTACTATTATTATTATCAAAATTATTTATTATCATTTTTATTATTACTGCATACAGAACACAGCAGTGGTGAAAAGTGACCCATGAGGTCCAACCCCCTCTCCTTCTTCTCCTTCTTACAGCTGTCTGATCTTGCTTTCCTCCTCCTCCAATCAGGTCAGCTCCCAGAGGATCCCAGCCTGTCCTGCTGATTATAGCCAACACGCGTCACACAGCAAAACAGGAATCCAGAAAAAAGAACTGTAGAACTACCTTCTGCAAACAAGAAAAACTAACCCCAAGAGAGGTGTGTGGATGCTAGGGGTTGACATGGCACTGAAGTACCGGTACCAAGGCTAAATCTAGTGTGGGTGACTGTGCAGGGTATATGCTTGTCCAGTACTTCTGTGTGGTGCTGAACACACCACGACCCTGATCAGGATAAAGCCATTATTAAAGTGGATGAATTAATGAATATATTGCTTTTAAAGCCATACATGGCATATACAGTGTATCACAAAAGTGAGTACACCCCTCACATTTCTGCAGATATTTAAGTATATCTTTTCATGGGACAACACTGACAAAATGACACTTTGACACAATGAAAAGTAGTCTGTGTGCAGCTTATATAACAGTGTAAATTTATTCTTCCCTCAAAATAACTCAATATACAGCCATTAATGTCTAAACCACCGGCAACAAAAGTGAGTACACCCTTTAGTGAAAGTTCCTGAAGTGTCAATATTTTGTGTGGCCACCATTGTTTCCCAGAACTGCCTTAACTCTCCTGGGCATGGAGTTTACCAGAGCTTCACAGGTTGCCACTGGAATGCTTTTCCACTCCTCCATGACGACATCACGGAGCTGGCGGATATTCGAGACTTTGCGCTCCTCCACCTTCCGCTTGAGGATGCCCCAAAGATGTTCTATTGGGTTTAGGTCTGGAGACATGCTTGGCCAGTCCATCACCTTTACCCTCAGCCTCTTCAATAAAGCAGTGGTCGTCTTAGAGGTGTGTTTGGGGTCATTATCATGCTGGAACACTGCCCTGTGACCCAGTTTCCGCAGGGAGGGGATCATGCTCTGCTTCAGTATTTCACAGTACATATTGGAGTTCATGTGTACCTCAATGAAATGTAACTCCCCAACACCTGCTGCACTCATGCAGCCCCAGACCATGGCATTCCCACCACCATGCTTGACTGTAGGCATGACACACTTATCTTTGTACTCCTCACCTGATTGCCGCCACACATGCTTGAGACCATCTGAACCAAACAAATTAATCTTGGTCTCATCAGACCATAGGACATGGTTCCAGTAATCCATGTCCTTTGTTGACATGTCTTCAGCAAACTGTTTGCGGGCTTTCTTGTGTAGAGACTTCAGAAGAGGCTTCCTTCTGGGGTGACAGCCATGCAGACCAATTTGATGTAGTGTGCGGCGTATGGTCTGAGCACTGACAGGCTGACCCCCCACCTTTTCAATCTCTGCAGCAATGCTGACAGCACTCCTGCGCCTATCTTTCAAAGACAGCAGTTGGATGTGACGCTGAGCACGTGCACTCAGCTTCTTTGGACGACCAACGCGAGGTCTTTTCTGAGTGGACCCTGCTCTTTTAAAACGCTGGATGATCTTGGCCACTGTGCTGCAGCTCAGTTTCAGGGTGTTGGCAATCTTCTTGTAGCCTTGGCCATCTTCATGTAGCGCAACAATTCATCTTTTAAGATCCTCAGAGAGTTCTTTGCCATGAGGTGCCATGTTGGAACTTTCAGTGACCAGTATGAGAGAGTGTGAGAGCTGTACTACTAAATTGAACACACCTGCTCCCTATGCACACCTGAGACCTAGTAACACTAACAAATCACATGACATTTTGGAGGGAAAATGACAAGCAGTGCTCAATTTGGACATTTAGGGGTGTAGTCTCTTAGGGGTGTACTCACTTTTGTTGCCGGTGGTTCAGACATTAATGGCTGTATATTGAGTTATTTTGAGGGAAGAATAAATGTACACTGTTATATAAGCTGCACACAGACTACTTTTCATTGTGTCAAAGTGTCATTTTGTCAGTGTTGTCCCATGAAAAGATATACTTAAATATCTGCAGAAATGTGAGGGGTGTACTCACTTTTGTGATACACTGTATATGGTGATGACAGTTGGCACAAGTTCAGCTAGACAGTTAGCGTAATAACATCGAAGTTTAGAGACATGATGAAAGCGTGGACAACTCTTCAATTAATGAACAGTTTCTTCGGGCTCCTTTCAAACGACAGCTTGATTTACAGCTTTGTGAAGAGCTGATAAGCCGTCGACATGGCTGGCAAACATCACTGACAAAAGAGCAGTTCCAAGTGGCTAATTAATTAAAGCAGAGCGGGGGAGGTTGGCGACGTCAAATACCAGGAAAGAGCATTGAGGTTAAAAGGTTGCTTGGTGAAACCTTGTGCCACGCTGTGGTTCTGTATGATAAGTGCAGTCTCCAAGGGAAAGTGTTAATTACACACATACGCACAAATGTACACACGTTCCCCTGCGCTATCTGTCCATTTACTGATAGCACTTCTCATGCGAAAGTCCATTAAGAGCCAAGCTTGCATCTCTTGCTATCTTCAGGCCATGCGCCAAATTAAAGTAAGGGCCGCAAAGAGAGCATGCTTTTCATTAACCTTTATGATTTATCGTCCACGTCCCTTATACAAGCCGAAAACAGATAGAAGTCGTCTAATTGGGGACAAAAATAATCTCCTCCATGCAGGCGTTCACCAGGAGTCCCACAGGGTTCTGTACTTGGTCCTCTTTTTCATATACACCCACTCTAAAATGTAAAGTCATCTCCTCCCTTGGCTTGTCTTACCATTACGACGCCGTCGACACTCAGCTCACCCTGTCATTCCCTCCTTCAGACACCCAAGTCTCTGCTCGCGTCTCGATATGTCTGGCAGATATCTCGTTATGGATGTCAGCTCATTATCTGAAACTTGACCCCAGTAAGACTGAGCTGATATGTATTTCTGGAGATCTGTCTTCATGCGAAGACCTAATCATCTCTCATAATGATCGAAACCTGATGTACAAATTGATGATTTTTCTTCTCCAACATTGGAAAGATTTGACTGTTACTCTCTTGTCCAGTCTGGACTACTGAAATTCCCCCTGGCTGGTCTGTCCATGTCCATCATCAGAACTCAAATTCAAAATTTTTTAATCAACCCCAGCACTGCTCTACTGGTTTCCACTCATATTAAATACATTTTTGACTTAGTGGCTGCAGTGTGGGAAAGAATTTGTCCATGTGATTAGCCACCAACTTTGGTCAAGATTTGAAGATGACTTTTGGCTCAGGGTCTTCTTGCTTTGTAAAAAGTGTAATATAAATACATTTGACTTGACCTCTTTTTTTGCATGAAGGTCTTTAATTTAATGTCACAGCCAACAGCCTATTCTTTAAGGAGAATATTTTACCATACAGATTTTTATTCCAGTATTAGAAAGCATACTTTGCAGCAGACCCACTGTTTTAAGGTATTTTTAATGGCTGCAGACAAACTAACCCTAACCCTTTTAAATGAATTTAATGTATTTTCATTTTTTATTTTACAGAAATGCATTTGTGTTAATCATTAAAATCCCAATCTGCCATGCCATATAGTACATGTCTTTTACAAGTGTATGTAAACTTTTGGCTTCATCTGTAGATACATTTATGTCCAGTTTCTCCACTTCAAACTTGCTGAACCATGTCTTTATGGACCATGATTTGTGCACACAGAAACACAGTAAGGCTCACAAAGTTGGCAGCATTTAATTCTCTTTATACTGTTGATGTATTACACCGGTTAGCAATTGTTGTGGCTAAGACACATTCCTACCTCTCTTTTCTGTCCTTTCTGTCTTTCCTTCCTTTCCTTCCTTCCTCCCGTTCCTTCCTTCCTTCCCTTTTCCTTCCTCATTTTTTCCTTTCTTCCTTTCTTTCTTTTTTCTCTTTTCTTCCTTCCTTCCTTCCTTCCTTCCCTCCCTCATTTCCTTTCTTTCTTTCTTTCTTTCTTTCTTTCTTTCTTTCTTTCTTTCTTTCTTTCTTTCTTTCTTTCTTTCTTTCTTTCTTTCTGTCTTTCTCTCTCTCATTCTTTCTGTCTTTCTTTCTTTCTTTCTTTCTTTCTTTCTTTCTTTCTTTCTTTCTTTGTTTCTTTATTCCTTCCTTCCCCCCTCATTTCCTTTCCCTTTCCTTCCTTCCTTCCTTCCATCCTTCCTTCCTTCCTTCCTTCCATCCATCCATCCATCCATCTATTCATTCATTCATTCATTCTGGACAATACTTGGTTCAGTATGATAGCAACACACACTTTCATACACACCTGGTCTGTAGTTTCACACAGCCTGGTTAAGCAGTAACCTGTCTCCCTCTCCCAGCACTTTTTTCCATAGGGAAAATTTCAAATGAACTTCTAAGAGGGGCAGCCAAGCGCTCCACTGCACCCACATTTATCACACTCAGCAGTGGCATGTACTTCTAATTTTCTCTTCTCCCTAAGAAACATGCATAAACCTAAACAAGCAGCAAGCAGAAAGGTAGAATAAAGTTTAAAACAACAATGTGTTTCATCAAATTAATCATTTATTTCTCATTTAGGGCTCATTAGCATTCAGAAATGCATTTCAGCAGTAATCATGCAGCAAGAAAACAATAGAAAAACAAACCAGTCTAGTAGGCATTTAGAGAATTCAAGGGTCCTCAGACCCCCTGATTTTTACATTTATGAAGAAACAGCGCTGCACCATGCTGCTGATATTCATGTTGATATTGTTCATAATTACAGGGCACTTGTTATTTAACCTGGTAGGTCTGCAGTTGAAAAGCTAATAACAGGCAACTTTAAATCATTCGACATTTACTCTTGGGCAAAAGTAATGCATATGATGAAGTAAGTGATGCACAGCAGCATGGGTTCAAGGGCTCTGAGATCTTCAGCTTCACCTTCGTCCAAAACATGAAGATACTTGACTGTAGCTCAGTGGTTAAATACTTGTCTAGTAATCAGAAATTACCAGTAATGGGCACCTGAGCCGGGCCCTTAACCCCTTAGTTTCTTTCATTGCATTACAACCTCTGCTCTTACAGCAGCTTACATGGGGGAGGCTGTGTAGCTCTCCCCAACACCAGGTCTTTGAGACTCCCCCCAGCAGGTGAAAAGAAGCGATCTGTGTCAAAGTTACTTGTCCTCCTAGATAGATAGATAGATAGGACAGCAGCAATGAGAGGACAATAAGTTCCAACTGGCCCCGTCTAGACAGGGTGGAGAAAGTGGAAACATGCTCAATAAAGAATTGATTAAATAAAGCTGAGCTCCTTCCATGGCCTCGCTTATCACCAATTGGAACCATTATTCGAATGAACCTTTATTTAAAGTTCTAGAGCGCACATGGCAGGACCGTGTAGACAACCAGGCATGTGTGCATCATTTACTCGTAGCAAAGAAAATGTGGCACCCCGGTGGCACAGCGGGATATTCCGCTAGCACACCAGTGCTGGGAATTTGAACTCCCCGAGAGCTGAGATTCGAACTCTCTCAGCTCTGCTACCAGTCGGTTGGGCACCCACTTGCAGGCACAATTGGCAGTGCCTGCAGTGGACAAAATTTGCCACAAAACTACTGGCTGGGAAAGGACCAGACTAAAAATAGGATGGGGTCTTTGACGCTGTGTCAGGACCCTGGTTAGAAGTCCGAGACGCCTGTACAGAAGTAGAGGAACATGGAGATCAACACGTGACTTTCTAAGCATAACACTGGCCTCACACATGAATGGTAGTATGGATGATCAGTGGACTGCACACAGGGAGAAAAAGGGAGAAAATGCATTAAAAAATATAAAATAAAGAAAATATGCTGGTAATATCCTGGTGCAAGATCAAAGCTGGTGGGTCATAGCTGTTTTGACAGTATATTTGGTGAATGGTCCTAATATTTTAGCTTATCTGTGTACAAAGTAACTTTACACCTCAAAGAATAAAAAAATTTAAATTTTCCCTCAAAATGAAGGCTTTAACATTCTGCCCTATAGAAGGGTTAAATCTGATTGGGTGACATAGGGTCTGTCTGCAAACCTAGGGAGCTCTCTACATAGACACAATTCGGGTTGCGGGGGGAGTGGTTTTTGGGTGCTGGAGCCTATCCCAGCTTTTCAATGGGTGCAAGGCACACAGCAACACCCTGGATGGGATGCCACTCCATCGTAGGGCAGACACACACACACACATACACACACCCATTCAACTATAGGGCAATTCAGTGTCTCAAATTAATCTGACTGCATGTTTTTGGACTGTGGGAGGAAACCGGAGCTCCCAGGGGAAACCCACGCAGACACAGGGACAACATGCAAACTCTGCACAGAAAGGACCCGGACCGCCCCGCCTGGGGATCGAACCCAGGACCTTCTTGCTGTGAGACGACAGTGCTATCCACTGAGCCACCGTGTCGCCCGAGCAACGAACAGAGTTCTTTCATTTATTTGCAGATTTGGGCTTAGGCTTGGCCTAAGGCTAACTGTGTTAGCTTAGTAAGTGAAAACTGTGGTGATGTAATCTCCGTAATCGCTGTCTAAGTAGTGCGTCTAAATAATCTGCTTAATGAGTGTGATTATTAGTCTTATTCGAATCCTCTCTACTGAGGCAGCTGTTCAGGTAGACTGTAGGCAGCAAGGCAGCTCAGTAGGTTTTTATGATCTCTCTCATTTGTAGCTGTGCTTGATAATCTGGTGTCTGGGTGTAGACGAAGATGCTGAGATTTGAAGTTTGTGTGTGTTGTGTTTTTTCCCTTTGCAAAAGGAAGAGTCAAGGTTGTGAGAACTCTCTGTACATCTCTCTCATCAGAAACTCTCCTGCCTATAAATTTTTCATCAATTCTGTTGCGTGTACTTCATCTCTCTCTTCATTTCCCTCCTCCACGCTCATTCTTTCTATCCGCACATACTTGGCTGTGATTTGGATACAGAGAAGAGGATGAAGGTGAGGACAGAGCAGAATCACTGCTGCATGAAGTGTGGTTCAGAGCCTGTGTCCATGGTAACCGCTTTCTCTTATCGCACCAGAGCATCGGTGAAAGAATACACACTACTTTACAATCCGGGGAAAGAAATTGCTTGTCTGATGTGCTATTTACTTATTTACTGAAGAGTGACTGAGAAAACAGTCTCGACCGCTTCTTGCGGAATCGGAATGAGGATCCTGCTGCTGAAACGTGTGTGTGACGGTTTCTTAGTAATCTCAGTATTCATTGCTCCTTCAGTCATGTGACTGAGATTCATGTGCTTTAATGTGCCGTGAAATCATGAAGCGTCATGGTATTAATCATCATTTGGTCATTGTAGTCCTCGTGCACTGGCGTTTAGGTAAGGCGTATGTGTATTACGGATTGACCCTATCGTTTTAAATCTGTAGGATCTTGTTTAATGGCCTCTTTTAATGATGTCACGGTGCTCATAAGTGATGGCACGATGTCATTTTGCTCTTTTGTCAGGGTGCCATGCTTTAGCGTTTAATAGAGAGAACGGACAGTCAGAGATCAGAGCTCCGTCCCTTATTATGAAGTCATTTCGGTTCACCCGTCATCCGTCTCCCTTTTTTTCACCCCGTCCCCACCTCTTCACTCCTCCCCTTCACTCCGCAGGAGCCCATTTGTCAAGGTCTGATGTAGACATGGAACTTAATGCTGTGTGTGTGTGTGTGTGTGTGTATATGTGTGGAAACGGGGGGTCTGGGCACAGGTGTTCACTAGGAATGAAGCAAATAGGGACTGTACATCTCCTGCGTTCTCTTCCACCCATCCCTCATCTAGAAAAAATTGGGAAGATGACTGATCTCGCCCTTAAAGCTCAGAGCAGTGTCTTTCGCTCTTTCTCTCTGTCTGTCTGTTTTTTTTTCTCTGTTGGCACTGACTCTGATGAGTTCATGAGGTGATGGTAACATTGACCAGTTCCTGCAGGTCTTTCGCGCTCCATTTCCCTGAGCAGATTCTGATGTGCTTCAGGGTCAGATGATGAACCATATTAAATATGACTATACACTGTGGGACTGTTACTACTAAAGCCGCTGCTCCATTTATAATGAATTCGATTCCTCTGGTATAACAGACGAAGAAGTGGTGGCCAGTTACTTTTCCTCAGCCGTGTAAAATAACCGCATTGCGCTCTGGAGCTTTGAGTCAGGGATTTCTTCTTTACTGTACTTCTTCTTTGGTTGTTTTATTGATGGAATGGTGCACGGTGTTGAGAATAAGGGTTTATGAATAAGTCTGTTTTCTTCTTATGGACAGCATGATGATGCAGCTAGTAGAGTGGAGACGCCACAAGCAACCTGGGCCCTGTGGACCTAAGTTCAATCCACAGTCTGTGAGAAGTTTTCAAGTCAAGAAGACTCAGTGTGAGTAAGTTAGTAAAAGTGTGAGTGTGTGATGACTTCCGGTGTTCATCCAGGGTTTTGGGTGCCAACAGACCCACTACAGATGACTCTGGTATCATATCACCTGTAGTGTAGGACTACTCACTCACTTTTTTAACCACTTATCCAATTAGGGGCGTGTGTGTGTGTGGGGGGTGTGGGGGGTGGGGGGGGGTGCTGGAGCCTATCCCAGCTTTTTAATGGGCACAAGATAACACAGTAACACCCTGGACGGGGCGCCAATCCATCACAGGGCAGACACACATACACACACACATTCACCTATAGAGCAATTCTGTGTCTCCAATTAACCTGACTGCATGTTTTTGGACTGTGGGAGGAAACCGGAGCTCCCGAAATCCACGCAGACACGGGGAGAACATGCAAACTCCGCACAGAAAGGACCCGGACCACCCCGCCTGGGGATCGAACCCATGACCTTTTTGCTGTGAGGTGACAGTGCCGCCCTAGTGTAGTACTATGTAATGCTAATAGGACTAGGGACTAAAGCAGGGGTGTCAAACTCATTTTCACCGAGGGCCACATCAGCATTATTGTGGCCCTCAAAGGGCCGATTGTAACGTATCCTGCTGTGATTGCAGTCTGTTGTTTTTCTTGGAGGCCGAATTCTGCATTTATATTGTCCTACTTTACCACAGACACGGCCTCATAACACAAGAGACACACCGGTTTTTCTTCCTGAAGCACAAACTTGTTTGTACTGGCAGGATGTGTCACTTTGCAGGTCACAAAATCAGCCTGCATTTTGAAAGATGCAGTTTGTTTAGGATTTTACAGTGTATTTTTAAGACAATCTTTCTGTCCTCACTAATAGTTTATCCCCCTTGCTCAGCTAGACAGACAGACAGACAGATAGACAGCTCTCTTCAGAATACAGTCGGTTTATTTGCTTCCCAGCTGTGTGATACACTGTGTGCATCAAAATGAAGTAAAAATACAAACAATAAAAACAATAAAGAACTTAATACAGTAAAAGCACACAGCTGTAGTCGAGTGTTACATCTGGTACAATATGAGATTTAACCAAACGTAAACGATGCTTTGGTATTATACTGCAAGATAATTATCTGTATTTATTTATTATTGTTTACGTTACTGACTACGCTACCCCACGTTCTCTTGCAGTAAAAGTCACATGGCTACTCAGCGAGGTCAAAGTTAGTTGCCATGACTACGATGTCAACAGTTGAATTTAAAGACGCAGGAATCCCATAAAATTATAACTGCGTCTCTGTAACGACTCGAACCGTCACAACTATCGTACAGTCGCTTAAGCTCTCGCGGGCCACATAAAATGACGTGGCGGGCCGGATCTGGCCCGCGGGCCGTGAGTTTGACACCCCTGGACTAAAGCATTAATTAGTCTGTGGCGTTCATTCATTCCAAGATTTAGTTCAAAATAAACTTGATTTTTGTAAATATAATCAAATCACAGTGGGTCCTTCTGAAAACCTAGTGAGCTGCCTTGCTGCCTACTGCCTATATAGGCAGCTGCCAAAGTAGAGAGGATTCTAATAAGACATCAAACTCATACGGTAGATTATTGAAACTCACTACTTAGACAGCGACAAGCTAACACAGTTCAAACCATACGCTGAGGCAGCACAACCCGCTAGCATGCCAACTAACATCTCCCTCTGTGTACCAAAAATGGTTAAATTGTCACAAACAAGCCCGAATTTAAAAATAAATTACACATGTTTACCTTTAAACAAATTAAAAATCAATGAGAATTTATTACCATTTGAAAATAACTCTGCATTAGTTGTGCCGCACTGAATGCCTTTCCCGTCTAGGAAGCATCGGGTGCTCAATCGTTATTCAGTCATATTATTGCTTAGAATTAAGGCGTCTCAGTAGGCAGCATTTTAAGGTATCTAAGAATTTAGACAGCCTTCTTCTTAAGAGCGTGTAGGATGATGTAAAATGTAGAGCTGGGCGGTTCCTGAATCACCCGGGTTAATGATTCGAATCTTCATACTGAATCAGGAATCACGAGTCTGAGGTCTCAATTAACCCAGATCCTATGAGTCCTCTGACTGGCTGCTAACCGGTGAGCAGATTCACCAGAAACACCACGGACTCATGATTTGGCTTATTAAATGAACCGAATTTACCACCACTAGTAAAATGCCTCTATGTAGGTTTCCAGACAGACCCAGTGACACATTACAAAAAAGTTGAGACCATCAAGTCAAATTTATTTAAATAGTGCTTTTTACAGTGGACTTTGTCTCAAAGCAACTTTACAGATTCCAGGATTAAAAACTGCTGAGCAAGCCGAGGGCGATGGTGGCTTGTAATTACAAATATAACACGAAAGAAACCTTGAAAAGAGCCAGACTCAACACTGCCCATCATATTTGAAAGGCTTTGAGGTTTATTGAGTTCATTACAATTTGATTAAATAGACTAGATACATATTGACAAAATTACTTTTAACAAAAGTTGTAGCAAGTGAAAAGCATAAAGAATTTAATTAGCGTTCATCCTTGAGTTCAGTCTGTGGCAGAATGAAGTCTTTTGGTGAGTTCTGGACAATGTGAGTGCAGTTAACAAAGATTTCCAACACATCTGGTAGTCCAGCAGGAACAGCATTGTTGGCCTGACAGCCTTGGACCTGAAGGCTTTAGCCTGTGGTCAATAAAAGATTAAAAACACAGAAGAAGTGGTTAAAGTTTGATACGAACAATAGACTAGTGGTGGTGAACTTCAGTAAACTGTTTCGTTTCATAGCATTATTAGGTGGCATAGTTACAAACACCCAGGGGCAATTTAGAGCTGCCTATTGCCCTTATACATGTTTCAGGAGGTGGGAGGATTCTGGAATACTGCCATACTCATGCCATATTGTTTTATTCCTATTCTGAAAGTTCCAGTCATTTTTACTTGTGACCAATGCTAATGCTGTATGACATGACAGAAGGACATACAGGTTTTTATATTGCACATTCATAAAAGGTTAAAAACGCAAAAGTCCAACAAGCTCATGGTCAGGTGTCCACATAAAGTAAATCTCACTCACTCACTTTCCTAACCGCTTATCCAATTAGGGTCACGGGGGGTGCTGGAGCCCAGAGATGTTCACAAGTGACAAAATACAAGTCCGAGTCAGGTCACGAGTCTTTAGGCTAAGGCTAGAGTCCGAGTCAAGTCACGAGTCTTTAGGCTAGAGTCCGAGTCAAGTCACGAGTCTTTAGGCTAGAATCCGAGTCAAGTCACGAGTCTTTAGGCTAGAGTCCGAGTCAAGTCACGAGTCTTTAGGCTAAGGCTAGAGTCCGAATCAAGTCATGAGTCTTTAGGCTAGAGTCCGAGTCAAGTCACGAGTCTTTAGGCTAAGGCTAGAGTCCGAGTCAAGTCACGAGACTTTAGGCTAGAGTCCGAGTCAAGTCACGAGTCAATATAATATACACAAAACATATATTGGAAATGTAGCATAGAAATAAATAATATGTAACTTCAGATAAAAAACAGCAACAGATTAGCAACTGTATTTTGCCGTTTAACTTCATGCCTTTACTTTCATGTACCAGTTAAAAGCTTAAACCGATACGTTTTGTTTTCATTGCAAAACAAAAGCGCGCAATAAATCAGGCACAAACTCCAAATCACAGCAAAAAAATCCATAACCACTGCTTACCTTAGCTTATGTTTTTCCAGATGCTATTAAATTTATGACCGTGTGTCCTATTAGAAATATAATCCGTTAGTTTGTAAATGTGCTTATAATTAAAAACCTCCTAACTTTTCCCGGTTGTGAAGTAAAACACGAACTCAAGCGTTTCATTGACACGTCATCTGTGTGACGCTGCAAACTGAATAAATACAAATAACAGCATTTCTTACTAAAAATTACAATCAGAAGGTCTGATTGGTTCAGAAAGCGGTTCTTCCAACCATTAGCACCAATTCTGTAGGAGCGTTCCATTCACCCCAGCTGTTCCAGTGAAGTGCACTACGTAGGGTATTCCACCACTTTAAGTGAGAATCTAATCCAAAAGAGGGAGTAAGGAGCGACGCTTCATCACTTTACCAGAAGGTGGCTGGAACATTTACCCATTGCGTGCGTTGCGGGTTAAAACGGCTGGAGCGTTATCAGAGAGCAGAAAACGACACAATCAGAATGATGTCGGATCATATATATATGTGTGTGTCGCTGTGTGTGTGACTTACGTGCGACTCCCCATCTCTACTGGAGCCTATCACAGCTTTTAAATGGGCGCAAGGCACACAGTAACACCCTGGATGGGGCGCCAGTCCATCGCAGGGCCGACACACACACACACCCATTCACCTATAGGGCAATTCAGTGTCTCTAATTAATCTGACTGCATGTTTTTGGACTGTGGGGGAAACCGGCACTCCTGGAGGAAACCCATGCAGACACGGGGAGAACATGCAAACTCAGCACAGAAAGGACCCGGACCACCTGCCTGGGGATCGGACCCAGGAACTTCTTGCTGTGAGGTGACAGTGCTACCCACTGAACCACATAAAGTAAATGAATAAGTGAAATTAGGTTCACTGGTACTTTAACAAATGAAGCGTGTGTAACAGCTCTAGTTTGTTCTATTGTTAACAGCAGCCGCTTCATCCGTTCCTTTATGAAGGTTATGAGACTGTGATGAGGACATTTCTCCGAGCCGCATTACCCAAACTCACGTCTGGCTTCTATTTCAGCCGGGCAGGAACACACTAAAAACATTGATGAATAATTAACAGGTCGAAATGTTGCCACATCTGTTGCACATTCATCCACGAGATCTATTCAAACCCTGAAAAACACTCAGAATTGCACTCAGGAGATTTAAAATGAGCAGCATTTAAAAGACAGAAACCTTTGCTGAGTCGAACATTCGCCACTTTTTAGAGCAATGTGATAAAAATGCAGAAACGCTGCTCTTAGACTGGTTTATATCTCCACATCTCGTCCAGCATTAATAATGCACAAAAAACATACATACTCATACATACACACCACACACTTCACTTTACTTTCACATAACCTTCAAACACCCCCTTAACACACACACACAACGTCTGAAGGTGTTTAATCAATTTTGCACAGAATAAAATGTTGAGATTGTGTTTGTTTCTCTAACAAATTGGTTGCAAATTGTGTAAATAATGTATTGAGAGCATTTAAAGAGCCCCCATCCTCCACCAGTGCTACCATCTCTGGCTCATTTTTACTCACGCTCACGCTCACTCTCACATTCACACTTGCACACATTAGACATTAAAAGGTGTCAGATTGGACCTCAGTGGGGGGTCTCTACTATAAACAACCCCCTATCTTAATTTCCCCTACCTCGTTTATCACGACTCATAAAAAAACACTATTGCCGATCCCAAGCCAGTACTGGATCTAGTCAAAAGAAATCATAAAATACAAATTTCTGTTAATGTTTCAGATCTTCCATGGCTGAAATACAGAACGGGGAAGATGTACTAAATAATCTGTAAGTAAAACCGTACCACAATTAATAATAAAAATTAAAGAGGGAGAGAGAGAGAGAGAGAGAGAGAGAGAGAGAGTGGTGCTGGTTTAGCTGAATTTAGAATCGTTCCCTGACCTAGATTCTGAAGTGTTTTGATCAAAACTACACAAACTAGTCACAAATCATTTCAGATCCGACATGACAAGAAGAACAAGCTTTACAAAGTCATCCTTGTTAAGACTTCAGCATACTTCATGCGGAGACGACGTTTGCCTGGCTTCAGCAACCAATGTGACGTACAGTAATTGTGGAGAAAGCGAACAACCACGGACGTCGCGCAGAGGCTCCGCTCACCTTGTCGTGCACATGGAAGCTAGGCGAACAACACTCCGAGACAACGCCTGTGATTGGTCGGTAAAAAAGAGGCGTGCCTTGAAAACAAGCATGGACGATTTTGAGAAGCATCTTAACTGTGATTATTGGCTGCGTCCGAAATCGCATACTTTCAAACTGAACAGTACGCAGGAGCGAGTAGTGTGTCCAAATACATAGTATTCATTAAACCAGACCTGGGCATTGTACGGCTGAGCCATCCCCAAACAGCCTGCATAAGGTCAGTGGCAATTAAAAATAAGACGTAAATAAATGTACATCAAACATTTTTTTTTGACGGGAGTGCTATGTCCTTACATTTGCGTAAGTTTAGATTTACGTGTATGAGAGTGTATCCAGCTTCACCGGAACGTCTGAAGTATTTATTTACTGATGTCATATGTAAAGCTGTTTAAGGATCACAATTTAGGGTTTAAATCGCTGTTACGGTACTAAACACAGAGAAGTACAAGAACATGAACGATGCAGAGCATCACACCTGAAGCTTTGCTAACTAAAATGCAAACCAACAAGGACTTTTTTTTTTATAAAGTTTAACACATCCAGAACTGAAGCAGTCACGACCAGCTTTGTGATTTTAAAAAGAATATCCAACAATAACAAAGGACTGAAAAACAGCAAATGAGGTAATTAGACTCCAAACAAAATAGCAAAAGAACTTTGTGTAAAGTTTAAAAACCTGCACATTTTGTTCACATTTGTAAATAGTGAAATAATGTTGATGTTTTTACTCTGCCTACTTCTCATTTTCTGATTGTAACATCTAAACAGTAACAGATTATCAGAACTGTACAATTTACTGCTTTTTATAAACAGATCAAATTAATATTGAGCAAATTAAGTTTACCCTATTGGTCCGGTCCTCCACAACAGTCCCAGTGTCTTATGTGGCCCCTTGGAAAATTTCATTGCCCACCCCTGCATTAAACACTATGCTAAAAGTACCTGGATAATCTACTGCTTGGGCAGTTATTTTTGTGTATGCAAACACAGCACACTTGCATACCAAAAGAGCTTACTTCTGTACCGGCCGAGCAGTTCGCACTGCCTCTAATTTAGTACGTACTGTGTAAGTATGCGATTTCTGATGCAGCCATCGTTTTTCGATAGTCATGGAACTTAACATCATAAATGTCACAGCGTCACCTGCAGCTGTGGAGCAGACGCGACAGGCAAACAAAACCGCTGGAAGTATGCCAACTTGTAAGCTCGCAAAGGCTCGTTTGGCTATGTGCAACGCTCGCGAACGTATGCAGAGGCCTTTATTCTTAAAAACATAGAAGCAATTCCCTTTGAGTTTGAATCTCAGCTCTGCTACCGGTCGGCTGGGCGCCACCTAGCAGGCACAACTGGTAGCGCCTGCAGCAGACAAAATTGGCCACTAGCCTGATGACTGGAAAAAAGACCAGACCAAAAAGTGGGTTGTGTCCTTGACGATGTGTAGGGACCCTGGTTAGTAGCCCGAGGCACCTGTACAGAATTAGAGGAGCGTGCAGATCAGTGCGTGACTCTCCATGCGTGAGACTGGTTTCATGTGTGAATCTACCAAAGTATGGGCAAATAATAGGGGGGCGGTGGACTGTGAATGTGTCTAAGGGATCGTGTGTCAGGAGAATATTCACCTTCTCGGATGCCACTGAGGTCACGAGCGGCATAGAAGTCACTAGCAACACTAAATTGAGAGAAAAAGGGAGAAAATTACAATTTCTGGACAGATAAATAAACAGACGACTGAGGAAGACCTAATCTTAGTCCATGTAGTCAACAACAAGCTTCAGCCAAGCTTCAAGGTGCCAGATTGGTAGCTGGTGTTTTGTTCTTGCATGTCAGATTCTAAACCTGATAGTGATACAAAGCTTATTTGACTGGTTTGACCTCCAGGACTTAAACATTTTTAATTTGACTTCACAAGCCAATCCAGGAAAGTAAGCAGGCCTACACATGACTCAGCGATCTTGTATGAGCTGAAAGCAAGTCTAATAGAGCTAAAAAAAAAAAGTGTTTAGTCCTGAGTAATTTGGACTTTTCAAAACAATGCGTTCTCAAAATTTAAATGCTAACCTGTCTGACCTATCCTGATTCCCTTTCCTTATATAATCCACATACTCCAAACACAATACCTAACGGAAGCTTCAGCTGAGATTACTGCGGAGTATATAATGATCTATAGCTCCATCATATGCTCTATTATAATGCATGACCTCTCCGCTATGGTACAGAAAAAAAGCTTTCAGATGCCCGACATCCATTTAATGAGGGGATGTGGAAAGTGTTTTCCTGTAAAAAGGATCATTTATCAGAATTACAGGTAAAAGGATTTACCATCCTCTGTAAATATGAGTGCTGTGTGTAATACTTTCTATGATTATTATGTGTATCAAAGAAAGGAATCATAATTCCACATTAGCAAATTGCTCATAGCAAAAGTATGATATATATATATATATATATATATATATATATATATATATATAATTTATTATTCTACACAGGGATTGCATACATATATATGTAGCGCAGCGGTCTATAATGCTAGCCCATCTGTTTAAATCTCAGTGGTGCTATCTTCCAGTCGGGTGTCTACACAAAATTACTGGCTATATCTAAGAGGATGGGGGATTGGCAGAAGCCCTTGAGATGGATTGATGCCCTGTATGGAGTATTCCTGCCCTGCACTCAGGGTTTCCCAATGGAACCTGTCATGAACCAGACCAGGATAAGGTGATTAATGAAATTGAAAGATTTTGAGTAGATATAATTGGTATTTCTACCGATCAGGCTACACCTGACTGTCCGTGACTGATGTTGTTGCATGTCTTGCCACAGTTTGACTGCAGAGATTCACAAACAGTTCCTTGGACTTCATGGTTTGGTTTTTGTCCTGAAGATGCAGTGAAACTGAGAGTTAAATAGATAGACATATAGACAGATAGATAGTTAGACAGATAGCTAGATAGACAAACATATATATAGATAGTTAGACAGACAAACAGACAGATATATAGACAGAGAGATAGACACATATACAGGTAGACAGACAGACAAATAGACAGAATGATAGACAGACGGAAAGACAAATATATAGACAGATAGATAGATACATAAACAGATAGACAGACAGATAAACAGATAGACAGACAGATAAACAGACAGACTGACATATAGACAGATAGATAGTTAGACAGATAGCTAGATACAGACAGACAGACAGATAGATAGATAGACAGAATGATAGACAAACAAACAGACAGATAGACAGACTGACTGACATATAGACAGATAGATAGATATATAGACAGATAGATAGATAGACACAGACAGACAGACATACTGACTGACTGACATATAGACAGACAGACAGACAGACAGACAGACAGACAGACAGATAGATAGATAGATAGATAGATAGATAGATAGATAGATAGACAGATGGACAGATAAATAGACACAAACAAACAGATAGATAGATAGACAAACAGTTAGACAGATATATAGACAGACAGCTAGAGAGAGAGACAGACAGATAGATGACAGATAGATAGATAGACAGATAGGTCCTCCATATTCAGTACAACCCTCTGTAAGTCCACTGCTAGCTAGCTCGTGTTATAAAGTGTTGGGTGGAGTTAGTTGCAGTGAGGAATTGGAAATGACTAAATTGGGAAGGGAAACGTTCCCCAATCTGAGTAGAACTCTTTACTTCTGATTTAAATGAGAAGAGTTGGCATTCAGTGCACTGTCATATTAAATATACAAACCTGAATATTCCAGACAAGCTGTATACAGAGGCAGAGAGGGCATGAATAGCTGGAGGCTTTGGCTGAGCAGGTAGGAGCAAACAAATCATCAGCAGAGCACACACACACACACACACACACTGCAGGCCTGGCTTTCAGAGGTGAAACAGGATATTTTGTGCATTGTTCTGCACAAGTGGATTTGTGACTGGTGTAATATTTTTCTAGGATAAATAGTCAAATGTGATCCATGTTATAAACTAGAAAAACTGACCATGATTTGTTGAATTCTAGAAGATTTAGCTTTTAATAAATGATCGTTTTCTTTTCCCGTTAACTCACATCACTCATATCATATTTACAGACTCAGCATGGGACTCACATTTTCAAATCATTTACACATTTTTCCCTGGGGAACCTACACCGTACAGCTGTTTAGCAAATAGCATGTCAGGGCTAGAAGACCACAGCAAATAATCGAGCAGTCCATGCTTGGTAAAATGCATTTGTAACCCACAAGGAGGGAAGTACACGTCTAGGTCCATGTTCACATGCTTAAGCAGAATGCCACAAATATTAGATCAATAATTTAGTTTCATTTAGGTCAGTGGTAAAATTGACAATAAATGATATGAAAATGAAGGTTCACTGTTGCCTAACAGGGGCGGCACGGTGGGTAGCACTGTCACCTCACAGCAAGAAGGTCCTGGGTTTGATCCCCAGGCTGGGCGGTCTGGCGCCTTTCTGTGCGGAGTTCACATGTTCTCCCCGTGTCTGTGTGGGTTTCCTCCGTGAGCTCCGGTTTCCTCCCACAGTCCAAAAACATGCTGTTAGGTTAATTGGAGACACTGAATTGCCCTATAGGTGAATGGGTGTGTATGTGTGTCTGCCCTGCGATGGACTGGCGCCTAATTGGATAAGCATCTGATTATCTGGGGTCCTTACTGTGTGGAATTTGCATGTTCTCCTTGTGTCCACATGGGTTTCCTCAAAGGTTTCCTTCCACAAGTTCATGCAGCTGGGCTTATTGGAGCTACTAGAAATGACCCTAAGTGTGTGTGTGTGTGTCTGCTCTGTGATGTACTGGTGACCTGCCTGTGGTGTTTACTTCCTTTCGCCCAATCAATGAGACCCACTGTGGCCCTGACCAGAATAAAGCGGTGGTTAAACAGACAATGAATGCATGAAAATAGATGTTTTCTCATTTGAGGGATTACAAAATAAAATATTATAAATACTAAATCAGAGCACAATCTAATATTATAATAATATAATCAGGTTCATTATTCATAATCAAACAATTATTAATCAAAAATAAGAACATCACCACATGACAAAACAAGGTGTAAACAATACAGATTAATATCTGTAACAAATTACCTTGCAACAGAGTGTAATCACATACTGTTTTGAAAGGAGGCACCGTGGACTCACAGCAAGAGGCAAGTTCTTACTGCATGGAGTTTGCATGTTCTCCCTGTGTCTGTGCTTCAGTTTCCCTCCACAAGTCCAAACAAAAATTGCCCTAGGTGTGAGTGTGTGCCCTGTAATGGACTGGTGACCAGTCTGGGGACTTTCGCCCAATGAATAAGACCCACCGCGGCCCCGAACAGGATCAAGCGGTCGTTAAACAGACAGTGAATGAATGAATGACCATAATTTTGGGTACACCCACATGTACAGTACTGTCATTTGTCATCACTGTCGTTTGTCAAGCTTCTTTACTTTGTGGAAACTGTGTAAGACAATAGTCTAATAATTGTATTTATGTTTGGTGATATTACCATCTACTGTCCATAACATCATTAAATAGTTGAGGTACTCCTGAGAATCTGTGTTCATAAAGGGCAAAACTAAAAACAGTAATGACTGTCCATGACTTTTGATCTCTCAGACGGCACCACATGAAAACAATGTACCTCATGGACTCAAGAATATTTCAGAAAACTTTCAACCATCAGATAGATATACAGATAGATGGACAGGTAGACAGATAGACGGACAGACAGATAGATGGACAGATAGATAGATAGACCGACTGATAGACAGACAGACAGGCAGACAGATAGAAAGACAGACAGATTAATAGATAAATAGATAGACAGACAGACAGACAGACAGACAGACAGACAGATAGATAGATAGACAGACAGACACAGACAGATAGATAGACAGACAGACAGACAGACAGACAGACAGACAGACAGACAGACAGATAGATAGATAGATAGATGATAGGTAGGTAGGTAGGTAGATAGATAGATAGATAGATAGATAGATAGATAGATAGATAGATAGATAGATAGATAGATACATAGATACATAGATGATAGATAGATAGATAGATAGATAGATAGATAGATAGATAGATAGATAGATAGATAGATAGATAGATATACAGACAGACAGACGGACGGACGGACGGACGGACGGACGGACGGACGGACGGATGGATGGATAGATAGATAGATAGATATACAGACAGACAGATAGATAGATAGATAGTTAGATGATATATAGATAGATAGATAGATAGATAGATAGATAGATAGATAGATAGATAGATAGATAGATAGATAGATAGATGATATATAGATAGATAGATAGATAGATAGATAGATAGATAGATAGATAGATAGATAGATGATAGATGATAGATAGATAGATAGATAGATAGATAGATAGATAGATAGATAGATAGATAGATAGATAGATAGATATACAGACAGATAGATAGATAGATAGATAGATAGATAGATAGATAGATAGATAGATAGATAGATAGATAGATGATAGATAGATAGATAGATAGATAGATAGATAGATAGATAGATAGATAGATAGATAGATAGATAGATAGATAGATATACAGACAGATAGATAGATAGATAGATAGATAGATAGATAGATAGATAGATAGATAGATAGATAGACAGATAGACAGATAGATAGATAGATAGATAGATAGATAGATAGATAGATAGATAGATAGATAGATAGATATACAGACAGATAGATAGATAGATAGATAGATAGATAGATAGATATACAGACAGATAGATAGATAGATAGATAGATAGATAGATAGATAGATAGATAGATAGATAGATAGATAGATAGATAGATAGATAGATAGATAGATAGATATACAGACAGATAGATAGATAGATAGATAGATAGATAGATAGATAGATAGATAGATAGATAGATAGATAGATAGATGATAGATAGATAGATAGATAGATAGATAGATAGATAGATAGATAGATATACAGACAGATAGATTGATAGATAAATAGACAGACAGATGGATAGACAGTCAAGCAAACAGACAGACTGACAGAACCTCTATATTTAGTACAACTCTCTTTCAACCACCAACAAGGGTCAATTTTTATCAAAAGTGGATGTTCACTGGAAGTATTCGATTCTCTGCATGTAATTGTGACTCGCTCTTACCATTTAGGATGAATCTAAATCCAGGACAAAAACATCGCCTGTGGTGCAGGAATAAGATCTGATCAATCCCCACGGATCATTTCGTTTATTTACATCCGAGTAAATTCATACTCAAACGAACCCAAACCGGACTTCATTACTCACAGATCTACAGTATATGGAGCTAAACCTGACTGGCTCAGTGTTTGACCTGACAGGTCTTATTACCCATGAGATGCTAGCTAAGCATGTTGGTCTAAGAGTCATTTATGGATTCTGTTTATGTGACTTCCATGTGTGTGCTGTCACCCCAGCAGAACTTAAGGAGCCAGAGAGAAATATTTGTTACGTCCTGGCTGTCATGACCTCGCCAGTGAACCAATTAGGCTGTTATTCAGACACTGAAACTGAAATCGTTCACTACGCATCACTAAAGATAAATCTAATAATGGAATTCTAAATGATTATCTATGTTAAAACTAATCAAACTCATAATAATTAATATCCATAATGTAATCAGGGTGCTCAGGTGGTACAGAACTAGGGTCTGAATCTTAGCGATGTGGTCCTCATCCAGTCAGAAGTCTACACAGAAATGATTGGCCATGTCTGTGTATACTGTTTCTTTTATTTTGACCACCGCTATATTTTTTCTCATTACCTCTTTTTGTTTGTGGCTTGTTAGCCACCGTATTGTCCTGCAAATTGGGTTCATTTGTCAATTCTTGCTGGTGCGGGACTAAACCTGACACCTCAATGGCGCCCCGTTCCATCAGTTTGTGTCAATCAAACAGTTTAGCTCTACCCTGCTCTGCTTTTTCTCTCTCATCTGCTCCTATACTCACCCTGAGGGGCGGGGCTTAAGAGGTGCAGTGAAAAATCCAGGACGGAGAAACTGCAGTATAACAGCGGTGCTTATTAAAACTGAAAGAATCATATAGAACAAACTATGTTAATAATACACTATATGGACAAAAGTATTGGGACACCCTTTTATAATTTTTTAATTCATGTGTTTTAGCCACAGCAATTGCTAACGTGTAATAAATAAATCATATAAAGCAAATTATATGCTTCCAACTTTGCAGAACAGTTTAGGGAAGGTCCTTCCATGTTCCAGCATGACTGTACCCCTGTGCACAAAGCAAGCTCTATAAAGACATGAAGAAAAGCTCAGTTTAAAAAAACTCGCCGCTCAGGTGGCACAGCGGTAAAAACACACGCTGCAACCGGAGCTGGATCTCGAATACATCGTATCGAATCCAGCTCTGCCTTACCGGTCGAGACTGAGCGGCTATATGAACCTATATGAGCTATATGTATGGCCTGTTGTTCAGATGGGCGGGACTAAGGTCGGAAGTGGGTCTCTCTCTGTCAGAATGGTGCAATTACGACCTCTGCTGGCTGATTAGAGGCGCCTACACGGAGATGAGGAAGGAGTGCTCTTAGGGTGTGTGTCTCCGCATGCAACGCTAGGTGGCGCAACACTCGTCAATGTGTGGGTGGCAAGATGCATACGGCTTGCTGCTCACGTGTCGGAGGGGATGTGGGTTAGCTTCGATCTCCTCGGTCAGGGCAGGGATCGGCAGAGGCAGAGAGGATGCGTGTTGCAAATTGGGCAATTGGATGCGCTAAAGGGGGAGAAAAAGGGGAGAAAATGCAGAAAAAAAAAAAAAAACTCCAGTGGTCTGCACACTCATCCCAACTGAACAGCTTTCATCAGTTTCATCAGTTTAAGCTTTCTTGGCCAACATCAGAGCCCAGTCATACAAAGGCTGTATTGACTGAAGGGGCACAAATTCCCACAGACGTACTTTAAAATTTTGTGAGAAGCCTTCTCAGAAGATTGCCTGTTGTCATGGCTGAAAAGATCACATGTCACTTTAATTTTAATACAATTTGTTTTTAACACGAGATGTCCAAAATTTACTTCCAAAAATACTTTTGGACTATATAGTGTATAATCAATATACTGTATATAATATCAATATGCATAAACAATCATATTATTTTTTATACTTTCATACTTTTACAGATCAGTCAGTTTTCAAGATGTATTCCTGGCTTTCTCTCAGTGTTTCTGAGTCCAGTCCAGACCCACTGGGGCCCTGATCAGGTTAATCAGTTACTGAATGTGAATAAATATGTGAATAAATAATGTGAGATGAGAGTGAATGGATGAACTGGGGGAAGTGATCCCTGTTAAAAAATGACTCAGTGTCCAAGATGTATTTCTGGTTTTCTCTCAGCATTTCTAAATCCAGTCCAGACCCACTGGGACCCTGATCAGGTTAATCAGTTAGCGAATGTGAAGAAATATGTGAATAAATAATGTGAGATGAGAGTGAATGGATGAATTGGGGGAAAGTGATCCCTGTTAAAAAAATTCTCAGTGTCCAAGATGTATTCCTGGCTTTCTCTCAGCATTTCTAAATCCAGTCCAGACCCACTGGGACCCTGATCAGGTTAATCAGTTACTGAATGTGCATAAATATGTGAATAAATGACTTAAGATGGGAGTGAGTGAATGAACTGGTGAAATAGTGATGCACTGTGAATGACTGACTTAGTGTCCAGGATGTATTCCTGGCTTTCTCTGTTTCTGAGGTCGGTCCAGACCCACTGTGACCCTGATCAGGTTAATCAGGTACTGAATGTAAATGAACATGTGAATAAATGACTTGTGATTAGAATGAGTAAATAAACTGGCGAAAGAATAATGCCCTGTAAAGGACTGACAGTGTCCAGGATGTATTCCTGGCTTTCTCTCAGTGTTTCAGGGTCCAGTCTAGACCCACTGTGAACCTGATCAGGTTAATCAATTACTGAATGTGAATGAATATGTGAATAAATAATGTGAGATGAGAGTGAATGAATGAATTGATTAAAAATTAAAAGAATAATGCCCTGTAAAGGACTGACAGTGTCCAGGATGTATTCCTGGCTTTCTCTCAGTGTTTCAGGGTCCAGTCTAGACCCACTGTGAACCTGATCAGGTTAATCAATTACTGAATGTGAATGAATATGTGAATAAATAATGTGAGATGAGAGTGAATGAATGAATTGATTAAAAATTAAAAGAGTGATGCCCTGTTAAGGACTGACTCAGTGTCCAGGATGTATTCCTGGCTTTCTCTGTTTCTGAGGTCGGTCCAGATCCACTGTGACCCTGATCAGGTTAATCAGTTATTGAATGTAAATGAACATGTGAATAAATGACTTGTGATTAAAATGAGTAAATAAACTGGTGAAAGAGTGATGCCCTGTAAGGGACTGTCTTAGTGTCCAGGATGTATTCCTGGCTTTCTTTCAGTGTTTCAGGGTCCAGTCTAGACCCACTGTGACCCTGATCAGGTTAATCAGTTACTGAATGTGAATGAATATGTGAATACTGTGAGATGAGAGTGAATGAATGAATTGGTTAAATGTTAAAAGAGTAATACCCTGTTAAAGACTGACTTAGTGTCCAGGATGTATTCCTGGCTTTCTCTGTGTTTCTGAGTCCAGTCCAGTCCTGATCAGGTTAATCAGCGACTGAATGTGTGAATAAATGTATATGTGAATAAATGTAAATAATGTGACTCTCTTCTGGATTAAACATTTACTGAATGAATGTGAATGAATGAATGGAGTATGCATTAAGGCTTCATGACCGATTGTATCTAGTGGACTATCCAGTATACGGCAGCGTTCCACACAGCATTCAATCTTTGGCTTAAACGGTTTTAAATGAGATGACGTTGTAACAACATTTACATGGACTCCTGCTCTCATAAATACATTGGTTCCAACTGCCTGCTACCAATCAACAGATGTCTAAGTAGGCTGATGAAAAATAGGTTAGCAAAACATTTCCTGCAAGGATGAGCATGTTTCCCTTCAGTAGCATTAGTGATAAAATTTGCATTATGGATAACTCTGTCTCCCTATAGCATTAGCCCGCTTTATTAGCATTCAGGCAGCACTGAGGCGGTGAAACTTCAAGTGAGTGAAGTAATTAGCTGCTTCGAGGTGATCATTAGCTGGAGCTGTTAGCACAGCTGCGGCGTACCGCACTAGCAATCATAAAAATGAACAGTGACAACATGAGTTGGGAGAATGACAGGACAAAATAACTTTAAAAAGGGGCAAGAGGAGGAACAATTCAGAGATTCTGAGTTTCAGAGACGGAGAGAAAAATGGTTTCTCATTCAGGTGTGATATCTCTAATTTACGATGCCGTATTAGGGCCACTGTTAAAAATATTTTTAAGTTTTGATTTTGAGAATAAAGTTGTATAAGTTTCAATTTCGAGATTAAAGTGGAAATGATTATGAGAATAAATTCAAAATTATTTCAAGATTAAAGTTGAAATGATTATGAGAATAAATTCAAAATTATTTTACGCTTAAAGCTGAAATGATTATGAGAATAATGTCGAAATTATTTCAAGATTAAAGTTGAAATGATTATGAGAATAAATTCAAAATTATTTCGAGATTAAAGTTGAAATGATTATGAAAATAAATTCAAAATTATTTCGAGATTAAAGTTGAAATGATTATGAAAATAAATTCAAAATTATTTTGAGATTAAAGTCTAAAAAATTATGAGAATAAATTCAAAATTATTTTGAGATTAAAGTCTAAAAGATTATGAGAATAAATTCAAAATTATTTCAAGATTAAAGTCAAAATGATTATGAGAATAAATTCAAAATTATTTTGAGATTAAAGTTGAAATGATTATAAGAATAAAGTCAAAATTATTTTGAGATTAAAGTTGAAATGATTATGAGAATAAAGTCAAAATTATTTCAAGATTAAAGTTGAAATGATTATGAGAATAAATTCAAAATTATTTTGAGATTAAAGTTAAAATGATTATGATAATAAATTAAAAATTATTTTGAGATTAAAGTTGAAATGATTGTGAGAATAAAGTCGAAATTATTTCAATATTAAAGTTGAAATGATTATGAGAATAAAGTCGAAATATTATGGCCAAAGGGTGTAGAGCCGTCGTGGGCTTATCAGTTCAGAGAAGCACGGGTCTCAGTACCTGGATCGGCACGCAAGCGCTGAGTGCAGCCTCCAATGTGCGTTACTGTGCTTATCCAATACTTGGTTATCCAATTACTTTTTTTGGGTTGTTGTATGTATTTTACACTTCCATCCACATGACGTAATGACTAAACCCGTCAATGCAACAATGTAAAGCGATGCCATACGGCTTTAGTTTATCGTACAAGTCCATAAGGCTCGGTTGAAGTACTGGCGACGACGCAGACGCCGAGCGCACCGGTGGCACACGTTCTTCTAAATAAACAGAGTTTATTGCAAAGCCGTTTCAGCGTCCTTATGCTAATAACAAACTGGTGCTGATGTGCAGGAGATTGGGGATTTCTTTATTCGTGAAACCGATACAAAAGTATAACTTTACGAAATCATGAACATCACTCATTTTAAGTCAAGTCAAGTCAAATTTATTTATATAGCGCTTTTTACAATAGACATTGTCTCAAAGCAACTTTACAAAATCCAGAACCAACAGATACAAAAACCCCTGTTGAGCAAGCCGAGGGCGACTGTGGCAAGGAAAAACTCCCTGAAAATTAAAGGAAGAAACTTTGAGAGGAACCAGACTCAGCAGGGCCCATCCTTCTTGGGTGGTCTGGAGGATACATTAAATATGTAGGATTTACACAAATCATACAAACACAGAATTAAATGAACTAAAAGTTATAACTGGCAGTAAATAAATAAATAAATAATAATAATAGAGTTGTTACTCTGTCTAGTCTTCAATAAAGTCTGTAGTGAGTTCTTGTCATTCTTGGTGCAATTACTCCAGACCCGTCACATCCGGCAGGAGCAGCATCGTTGGCACTGCAGTCTCGACTTTAATCCTTAACCTCGGCGAGTAAACAGGTTTCCATCAGAATGCCCTCGGGGTAAAACAACAGAGAATGTAGTTAATAATCTGAGTGATCAAATTTTCTAGTTCTAGTTAGCACTCGAGCTGCTGCATTTTGAACTAACTGGAGTTTGTGTATGGATCTACCAGAGCATCCAGTTAGAAGAGCGTTACAGTAATCTAAACGAGAAGTTATAAACGCATAGATCAGTTTTTCGGCATCATTAACAGATAGTATATTTCTTATTTTAGAAATATTATGCAAATGATAGAAAGCAACTTTAGTAATATTACTGACGTGTGTATCAAAGGAAAGATCTGAATCTATTGTGACACCCTAAGTTTTTTACATCTGAGCTGGGAGTAACAGAGAAAGAGTTTAGGTTTAGCACCAGGTTAGACAACTTGTCTCTTGCAGCTTTAGAGCCAACAAGTAAAACCTCTGTTTTATCTGAATTTTAAGTAAAAGAAAATTACACGACATCCAGTTTTTTATGTCGTTTACACAATCTTCTATCTTACTGATTGTGTCAGTATCATTTGGTTTGGCTGATATATACAGCTGTGTGTCATCTGCATAGCAGTGAAAATTTATGCCATGTTTATGAATAATTTCACCTAGTGGAAGCATATAGAGTGTAAATAATAGCGGTCCCAGTACCGACCCCTGTGGACACCACACTTTACTTTTGTAGTTTCCGAGCATTTATTATCTACATAAACAAATTGAGAGCGGTCAGTCAAATATGATTTGAACCAAGAGAGTGCGAGTCCTTTTACACCTACTGTATTTTCTAGCCTATCCAGTAAAATGTCATGATCGACCGTGTCAAACGCTGCGCTAAGATCTAATAGAACAAGAAAAGAGACACTTCCATTATCAGAAGACATTAACAACTCGTTAACTACTCTAATTAATGCGGTTTCGGTACTATGGTTGGGTCTAAATCCAGATTGAAATTTTTCATGAATACAATTTTCATTCAAATAAGAGCAGAACTGTTTAGAAACTACTTTTAATATCTTAATCTTAGAGACAAAAGGAAGGTTTGAAATTGGCCTATAATTAGATAGTACATGTGGATCAAGATTAGGTTTTTTTATCAGGGGTTTAATAACAGCGCTTTTAAACAATTTAGGTACATACCCAAGGCTAAGGGATGCATTGATTAATGTAAGCAGGGGCTCTACAATAGTTGGGAGTAAATCTTTAAGTAAACAAGTTGGAACAGGATCGAGTATACACGATGATGACTTTGATGATTTAATCAACGCAGTTAGTTCATTTTGGGAAATTGGATTAAAGGAATTGAATTACCTTGTTACTATTATCATCACTATTATCACCAATGCTGCTCGGAGTGAGTCCATACTTAACATTGGGAAGTGACACACTTTGACTCTGAAGTCGTATTCTTTCTATCTTATCATTAAAGAATTTAAAAAAATCATCGCAGGTACAGTCGGGTGGTATATTAGATTCAGTTTCATTGACGTTTTTAGTTAATTTGGACACTGTCTCGAAAAGGAATCTAGGATTGTTCTTATTTTTCTCTATTAGGGACGAATAATATGAAGATTTAGCTTTTATAAGGGCATGTTTATACTCAGTTAGAGCATCTTTCCAAGCAATCTTATACACCTCCAGTGTAGTGTGACGCCACTTGCGTTCTAATTTCCATGCTGCTTGTTTAAGTGCGCATGTGTGGTCATTGTACCATGGAGCAAGTTTTTATCTCCCTAATCAGTTTAGTTTTGAGTGGTTTCTTCTAACCTCCTATTTTAACACAAGGAGGTTGCTATTGGCCATAATATTTCAACTTTAATCTCAAAATCATTTCAACTTTAATCTCGAAATCATTTCGACTTTATTTTCAAAATCAAAACTTTAAAAAATATTTTTCTATAAAGTGGCCCTAATACGCTGTCGTACTAATTTAACTAACACACTTCGGCTGTATTATTTACCTCCTCAAGTGCAGAATTAGCCTGCTGTTTCGGTTGTGTCCTAATACTTAGTAAAGTTTTTGTTATTATTACTTTTTTTGTTATTATTACTTTTGTTATTATTTATTATTACTACTCATAAATTCTCTTTACTAATAAAATTCCTCGCTTGTTGTTTTAGTACAATAAGTCGTTACGTTTTGTGCACCGCCACACAACATAGAAATAACGACACAGCCGGCACTAAAGCGGTTTTGTCACTTCTCATGTGAATTACTGAGCTTGCTAAGGAATATGGTATTCCAAGATCAAGCATCTCCACGATTAAGAAGGAATCAATAAAGAAGTAAAGGTAAAGTGCAGGTTTTATTGAATTTTATATTGATTTTTAACTGTCTTTGATTGTATTTCAATGTTATACTTGTGGTATTTTCAGTGTATTAGTGTCAAAACCATCCCATTATTTTACACTCACTCACTCACTCACTCACTCACTGTCTTAACCGCTTAACCAGTTAGGCGTGCGGGGTGCGGGTTTTAGCGGGATTGGGTGCTGGAGCCTATCCCAGCTTTTCAATGGGCGCAAGGCACACAGTGACACCCTGGACGGGGCACCAGTCCATCACAGGGCAGACACACACACATTCACCTATAGTGTCTCCAATTAACTTGACTGCATGTTTTTGGACTGTGGGAGGAATCCGAAGCTCCCGGATGAAACCCACGCAGACACGGGGAGAACATGAAAACTCCGCACAGAAAAGACCCGGACCGCCCCGCCTGGGGATTGAACTCAGGACCTTCTTGCTGTGAGGCGACAGTGCTACCCACCAAGCCACCGTGCCACCCTCCATTCTTTTACATTAGACTAAGATATATGCAGTTCAACGGGACCACGGAACAGGTTTTCCATACATCCTTATAAGAAAAAATACCTTGAAACTCAATGCCTTTTAAACTCAACACCAGTTCCAGAACCAATTGATGTCGAGTTTCAAGGTACCATTTTATCTAGGGCCATTTCAGCACCTACACTGATGTTCTCTGTGTAATATTTTCTTCTGTTTTGACAGCAGTTGTTGCTTCTCGCGTCCTCATTCCAGAAAGTTCTTTTTTGTTTGTTTGTTTTTCTCAATCAATCAGACATTGACATGCACTTGTCAGAGTTGTTTTAAAAAAGTTGTGCTCCTGACTCTCAGAGGGAGGAGAAGGAGAAGGATAAGAGAAACAAAAGGGAAGTAAGATGAGAATGAAAAGATGAAGATACATGATGGATGGGATCATGCAGAATTTAGAGGGAAGAACATTTTTCCCCATGATCATAACCTATATAAACAATTCACAAGTGAGTTCCGTGCACACAGCGGTGGAATGATGTAATTTATACAAGGATGTACTCTGGTTTATCAAAAGGGTAAGCGAGGAGGGTAGCCCAGCACTGCCAAGACATTGTTTGACAAGCATTGTCCCTCCCCCTACAGACACGCAGCCAATCGTGTGTCTGTGTTGACTCTTGGTTGAATGATAGCAGAGATGAGGTTTGAACTTGATAGCTTGAGAGTTTGAGATCTCAGTGCTGGTGGGCTAGTTCATTTTACAGCTGCGCCACCTGAGCCAACCTTCAAACTTCTGCACCACCCTAGTGTCCAGAGATTTTTGGAAGGTGTAAGGAAACCAGAATGGACTGTTGAACCCTTCCAAATTTGCCAAATTTCAGTTGTGTGTTGCCATGTAATGAATTGCTAGTACTGGACTAGTAACCAGAAGGTCCCTGGTTCAAGCCCCACTATGGCCAGGTTGCCATCATTGGGCTCTTGAGCAAAGCCCTTAACCCTCAATTGCTTAGATTGTACACCGATCAGCCATAACATTAAAACCACCTCCTTGTTTCTACACTCACTGTCCATTTTATCAGCTCCACTTACCATATAGAAGCACTTTGTAGTTCTACAATTACTGACTGTAGTCCATCTGTTTCTCTGCATACTTTTTTAACCTGCTTTCGCCCTGTTATTTAATGGTCAGGACCACCACAGGACCACCGCAGAGTAGGTATTATTTAGGTGGTGGATCATTCTAAGCACTGCAGTGACACTGACATGGTGGTGGTGTGTTAGTGTGTGTTGTGCTGGTATAAGTGGATCAGACACAGCAGCGCTGCTGAAGTTTTTAAATACCGTGTCCACTCACTGTCCACTCTATTAGACACTCCTACCTAGTTGCTCCACCTTGTAGATGTAAAGTCAGAGACAATTGCTGTTTGAGTTGGTCATCTTCTAGACCTTCATCAATGGTCACAGGACGCTGCCCACAAGGTGCTGTTGGCTGGATATTTTTGGTTGGTGGACTATTCTCAGTCCAGCAGTGACAGTGAGGTGTTTAAAAACTCCAGCAGCACTGCTGTGTCTTATCCACTCATACCAGCACAACACACACTAACACACCACCACCATGTCAGTGTCACTGCAGTACTGAGAATGATCCACCACCTAAATAATACCTACTCTGTAGTGGTCCTGGGAGAGTCCTGACCATTGAAGAACAGCATGAAAGGGGGCTAACAAAGCATGCAGAGAAACAGATGGACTACAGTCAGTAATTGTAAAACTACAAAGTGCTTCTATATGGTAAGTGGAGCTGATAAAATGGACAGTGAGTGTAGAAACAAGGAGGTGGTTTTAATGTTATGGCTGATCAGTGTATATGGTCAGAATTTTGGTCGCTTAGGATAACAGCAACTGCTAAGTGTCATAAATGTAAATGTTGGTGCCACCTAGCGGGCATAATTGGCCACCGTATCTGCAGGGTGGGGGCCGGACTATGTGTGGGTGGGTGGGTCTTCATACACTGTGTAAGGACCCTGATTGGCGGAAGAGACGCCTGTGCAGAAAGCAGGGGCAAGAAGAGGAGGGCTGTGCACGTGTCGGAAGAGGCGTGTACAGCGACGTGCTCTCCTCGGATGCAATCTGGTATCTCTCAGCAGCGGAAGACAAAATTGAGTGCACTTAATCGGGAGGAAAATGGGAAGAAAATGCATTAAAAAAATGCAGCTCCTGCAAATAAATGAATAAATATATGATCTTACTTGTGTTATTACTTTAAACATGTTCTGATTAAAGTATTTAGTGCACACCAGCCAGAAATCAGAAATAAGCATTTCCGTGGCTAGTATATGAATACAAGTATTCAAACGGAGTGAGTTTAGTAAGAAAAAGTTAAATCACCTTGGCCTTTTGCAGTAAAAGCATTTGCACTTACTTTAATTCAATCCTCTTTGTCGTAATTTTGTATCACCACACAACCCTACATATAATAGATGTGCAGCTTTCTCTCCCCGTTAATTATTTCATTTTATTTATTTATTTATTGGCTCTGAAAGGCTCTTTAGCTGCCAGGGCAGATGTGTCATCCTTTTGTATGATGAAGGTTCAGCTATTTGCTTGCAATCTCTTGTACATTAGAAAACTTTTGGCGTGTGTAGGCTTGGAATTCAGAAATAAATAAAAAAGCTTTTATATTAATGTTGCCAGCATTATCCCAGCTGGCCAATGTGACATTTTCATAAACAGGTGGAGGTGGGTTAATCAAAGTAATCACATGTCTGCTTTATCTCAACATGTTTGATTCAGAGAACAGAAATGAAGTAACGACAGAAGAACCTTGAAGCTTTTTTGCCCTTTAATTCTCCATGTTAAGCAGTAGCGTAGTGGTTAAGGTACTGGACTAGTAACCAGAAGGTCACTGGTTCAAGCCCCACCACTGCCCTTGAGCAAGGCCCTTAACCCTTAATTGCTCAGATTGTATACTGTAATGTAAGTCGCTTTGGATAAAGGCGTCTGCTAAATGCCGAAAATGTAAATGTTCTTTTTTAAAACATTTTTTTTGCGTGTCCAATTGCCCGATTGCGTCACGCTTCCTCTCCACCAATGCCGATCCCTGCTCTGATTGAGGAGAACAAAGCTAACCCACGCCCCCTCCGACACGTGGGCAGCATGCCGTATGAATCGAATCACCTACACTTTGACAAGTGCCGTGCAGCTCAGCGTTGTGTACGGAGAGACACACCCTGAGAGCACTCTTTTCTAATCTCTGTGCAGGCGCCATCAATCAGCCAGCAGAGATCATAATTGCACTAGTCATAAGAGAGAGACCCAGTCCGGCCCATCTGAACAACAGGCCAATCGTTGTTCATGTGGCTGCTCAGCCTTAGCCGGCAGGCAGAGCTGAGATTCAATACGATGTAATAGAGCTCCAGCTCTGGTTCCAGCATGTGTTTTTACCGCTGTGCCACCTGAGCGACCAATTTTCCATGTTCTTTACAGTCACTTTGAAGACACGGGTTCTAGGAAGCTGGGTTTGATCCTGACCTCTAGTCATTCCCTGTTTCCATGTATCTTTCTATCTACCGTTAATTATAGGGCCACAGAGTTGCTCAGGTGGCACAGCGGTAAAAACACACGCTGAACACCAGAGCTGGGATCTCGAATACATCGTATCAAGTCTCAGCTCTTCCTGGCAGCTGGGCTGAGTGACCACATGAACAACGATTGGCCTGTTGTTCATATAGAGGCGGGGCATTAAGCAGGGATAGGGACTCTCTCATAACTGATGCAACTATGACCTCTGCTGGCTGGTTGATGGCACCTGCACAGAGGCGGGGTAAAGAGTGCGGATCAGGGTGTGTCTCTCCGTACACAGAGCTGATCCGCAGCTGATCTTGTCTGGTGTAAGTGAAAAGATGCATACAGCTGCTGGCCATGTGTCAAAGGCCCACGTGTTCTCCTCAAATCAGAGCCGAGGCCGGCATTAGTGGAGAGGAAGCATGATGCAATCGGGCAATTAGACGTGCTAAAAGTCGGGAGAAAAAGGGGAGAAAATGCATTTAAAAATATTAAAAATATATAATAACAATTATAGGGCCACAGTCAAGCAAGCTTTGCATCACCATGGACTTTTAAGCTACTGAACAAGAAAGAAGCCCGTGCTCCTGTTTTTTCTTTATTGATGTGTTTGGTAACAAACCTTGGTGAAGCTTTAATGCGCCAGTTTGGAGTAGAGGCTTTCTACTCTGCACAGCCACCTCTAAAGCCATGGATGGGCTCCTATGCAGATGACACTCAGCTCGTTCTGTCATTTCCTCCTTCAGACACACAAGTCTCAGTTTGCATCTCAGCATGTCTGCGAGATATCTCATAATGGATGTCAGCTCATCATCTAAAACTCAATCCCAGCAAGACAGAGATGTTGGTCATTCCCGGAGATCAATCTCCAACCCAGGACCTAGTAATTTCTCTTGATGACTCCAAGATCAGACCATCTGATAAGGTAAGAAGCCTTGGTGTTGTCTTGGATAACCAGCTGACCTTCTCTCCTTACATAGCTCACATGACGAGATCGTGCCGGTTCCTCCTGTACAACATCAGGAAGATTCGACCATTTCTCTCCAGGGAAGCTACCCAGATTCTGGTCCAATCACTTGTAATCTCATGGTTGGACTACTGCAACTCCCTCCTGGCAGGTGCTCCAATGTCCACTACTAAACCCTTGCAGCTCATTCAAAATGCAGCTGCCCGTCTGGTTTTTAACCAACCCAAACACTGCCACATCACCCCACTGCTGCGTTCTCTTCACTGGCTTCCTGTAGCTGCACGCATTCAGTTTAAAACACTGATGCTCGCCTACAAAGCCAAAAATGGACCAGCCCCAAGCTACCTTCAAGGCCTAATCAAACCCCGCTCTGTACCACGCAACCTCCGAGCCACTAGTCTCGTCGACTTGAGCCTCCACCCAGGACTAAAGGAAGACAAGCATCAAGGCTCTTCTCTGTTCTAGCACCCAAGTGGTGGAATGAACTTCCTCTGTCTGTCCGAACATCTGAGTCTCTTGCTGTCTTTAAAAAACGATTAAAAACTCACCTTTTTACTAAACACTTAAGCTGACTTGTACCTATTTACTAACATTTTTTTCCATTTCCAAAAAAAAACAAAAAAAAAATAAAAAAAATACACTTTGTTTCTAACAGGTTTCAGCAGATTCGTGTTCTTTGACTGTTGTTTACTAAAACTTGAGAAATGAAATGTTCACTATGGAAGCACTTCTGTAAGTCGCTCTGGATAAGAGCGTCTGCTAAATGCAGAAAATGTGAAATGTAAAATGGATGTGTAAAACTGATGCAATTACGACCTCTGCTGGCTGGTTGATTGTGCCTAGACAGAGTCGAGGGATAATGCATTGATCAGGATGTGGCTCTCCGTACGCAAAGCTGATCCGCATATTAACTCGCCTCGTGCAGGTGAAAGATGCAGTCGGCAACTGTGCATGTGTCGGAGGGGTGTGTGTGTCAGTCTCGCTCTCCTCAACCAGGGTGGAGATCAGCATGAGTAGAGAGGAATAGTAATGCATTTGGGTAACTGGATATGCTAAAGTCGGGAGAAAAAGGGGAGAAAATGCATAAACAAAATAATACTCATGAATGTTTGCTCACAGCGATGAATGTGCTCAGGACTCTTCATGTTCACGCCCAGTGTTTCAAACAGTTCCTCATATCACACAGTACAATCCACGTCTAAAAATACACAGATCAGACGGGAAGATGAAATGCAAGAGGAAAATTCAAGCAAACCAGAAAGCAAATCGTTCTTATAGAGCAAAGTGACGGAACAATACAAGACATGTAGGACTTGCATTTATTCCCCCTGTGTGTGCATATGCATGTTGTGTTAGCAAGCGAGAAATGTCTCGGAAGATGGAGTGCGTGTATGAAGAGCCAAGATTAGGATCTGTGCTACCTCAGCAGCAGATGAGCTTCTCCGTGAACTATACACAAGGGAGCGCACACAAACGTAAATGTACCATCTCTACCACCGCCTCATCCGTAACCTCCTTCTTTTAAATTCAGAAACAAAAACGTCCAGCAGTGATGTTTGTCTGGGGAAGATGAAAATGGGGTGGTGGAGAAGGGCAGAGGCAGACCAACACAGATCACAGAGGGGATAGGAAGAGAATAAGAACAGAGATGCTATTGTACAACAGCTACGACGTGAGGGGACGAGACTGGAAAACAAACAGATAACAAGGAGTTAGAGGTGGAAGAAAAAGTGGGTGATAAAGATTCAGTTCCACATCGCTTCTTAGATCCCTCTATTCTTGTTTTGGGATTGAATGACAGTCATACTAAAAGACTAGACAAAGTCTGTCTTCTGCCATGGGTCTTTATTTACAACTCATTAGCATAGCACAACCAAAATACTAATTAAAATAAAACATCCTCCCCCCCCAAAAAAACCCCCAAAAAACAGTGTTTGATCTCACAGTCCTGCAGTTTTATTTTAAATAGGGCTGGCTCGATACCACTTTTTTACGTCTGATACTGATACCGATACTGCAAATTGAGTATCTGCCGATACCGATACCAATCTGATACCGTCATTTCTCCTCTCAAACAACTAAGCAGTAATAAAACATGTCTCAATGCACCATGGTTAAACTAGCTATCTACAGTGTATCACAAAAGTGAGTACACCCCTCACATTTCTGCAGATATTTAAGTATATCTTTTCATGGGACAACACTGACAAAATGACACTTTGACACAATGAAAAGTAGTCTGTGTGCAGCTTATATAACAGTGTAAATTTATTCTTCCCTCAAAATAACTCAATATACAGCCATTAATGTCTAAACCACTGGCAACAAAAGTGAGTACACCCCTTAGTGAAAGTTCCTGAAGTGTCAATATTTTGTGTGGCCACCATTATTTCCCAGAACTGCCTTAACTCTCCTGGGCATGGAGTTTACCAGAGCTTCACAGGTTGCCACTGGAATGCTTTTCCACTCCTCCATGACGACATCACGGAGCTGGCGGATATTCGAGACTTTGCGCTCCTCCACCTTCCGCTTGAGGATGCCCCAAAGATGTTCTTTTGGGTTTAGGTCTGGAGACATGCTTGGCCAGTCCATCACCTTTACGCTCAGCCTCTTCAATAAAGCAGTGGTTGTCTTAGAGGTGTGTTTGGGGTCATTATCATGCTGGAACACTGCCCTGCGACCCAGTTTCCGGAGGGAGGGGATCATGCTCTGCTTCAGTATTTCACAGTACATATTGGAGTTCATGTGTCCCTCAATGAAATGTAACTCCCCAACACCTGCTGCACTCATGCAGCCCCAGACCATGGCATTCCCACCACCATGCTTGACTGTAGGCATGACACACTTATCTTTGTACTCCTCACCTGATTGCCGCCACACATGCTTGAGACCATCTGAACCAAACAAATTAATCTTGGTCTCATCAGACCATAGGACATGGTTCCAGTAATTCATGTCCTTTGTTGACATGTCTTCAGCAAACTGTTTGCGGGCTTTCTTGTGTAGAGACTTCAGAAGAGGCTTCCTTCTGGGGTGACAGCCATGCAGACCAATTTGATGTAGTGTGCGGCGTATGGTCTGAGCACTGACAGGCTGACCCCCCACCTTTTCAATCTCTGCAGCAATGCTGACAGCACTCCTGCGCCTATCTTTCAAAGACAGCAGTTGGATGTGACGCTGAGCACGTGCACTCAGCTTCTTTGGACGAATAATGCGAGGTCTGTTCTGAGTGGACCCTGCTCTTTTAAAACGCTGGATGATCTTGGCCACTGTGCTGCAGCTCAGTTTCAGGGTGTTGGCAATCTTCTTGTAGCCTTGGCCATCTTCAGGTAGCGCAACAATTCGTCTTTTAAGATCCTCAGAGAGTTCTTTGCCATGAGGTGCCATGTTGGAACTTTCAGTGACCAGTATGAGAGAGTGTGAGAGCTGTACTACTAAATTGAACACACCTGCTCCCTATGCACACCTGAGACCTAGTAACACTAACAAATCACATGACATTTTGGAAGGAAAATGACAAGCAGTGCTCAATTTGGACATTTAGGGGTGTAGTCTCTTAGGGGTGTACTCACTTTTGTTGCCGGTGGTTTAGACATTAATGGCTGTATATTGAGTTATTTTGAGGGAAGAATAAATTTACACTGTTATATAAGCTGCACACAGAGTACTTTTCATTGTGTCAAAGTGTCATTTTGTCAGTGTTGTCCCATGAAAAGATATACTTAAATATCTGCAGAAATGTGAGGGGTGTACTCACTTTTGTGATACACTGTAAATAACAATGCTCAGACTGAGAAACAAATATTCTAAATGAATAAATACAGAACCTACAACATCACACTTATACAAAACTGCTGTTTTTATTTTAACTTTTACACACAGAACATTTAGCAGCATTTTTGTCTTGTTTAACAGCACCGTACAAACATTTAAAATAAAATTTTAAGTGCAACTTTATCTGTATTTAACAAATAAATTATAATTTCAATATAAAATTCTAGATCTATCAACTCTTAAGTCTATACCTTAAAAAGGCAGCGGAAAAATTATAAAATAAATAATAAAAAAATATTATTTATAAACAATAAAAATGAAACAATTAAATAATAAAAAATAAACAAATGTATCTATCTTGTCCCAGCTTGGAGATGTCTCACATCCTCAACGATTAATCCATTAGTGTTATGAAATAAAACAAACTACACTGTTTCCTGTTTTCCTCTTCAAAATCCAGCAGAGTTTTTTAATAAGCACGCTTTGGTTTTTAATAATCTAAAAACGCGACAGAACTCTAACGGAAAATCTCAACTCTCAGTTCTAATCGGTCCATCGCATTTGATTGACATCCACATCTTCCAATTGTAGACACTTTGGTGACACGCCGTAAAACAGTGTTTTTTAGATGTGGCAGTAGTAGATGATTTTTTTAAATGCTAAAAGTTTAAGTAGATCAGTGTGTTTTAATTTCAAAATGGTCTTATTTACATTCAGTGTTATTTACATTAAGCAACAGTATCAGATCGGATTACACGTTTTTTTCCTTCTGATATCTGAGCCAGTGATTTGGGCCAATATCAGACCGATACCGATCCAGAATATTGGATCGGTGCCAGCCCTAATTTTAAATAGGGGGTTTTAGGGCACAGTGATAAAATACCCTAGCCCACCAGTGCTAGGATCTCGAACTCTCGAGTTTGAATCTCAGCTCTGATATTAGCCGACCAGGTGCTTACACAGACACAAGATTGGCTGTGTCTACAAGAGGCAGGACGATTTCTGAACAGGCTTTTGTTCATGCTGGCTGATGGATGGCACCTGCACAATGGGATGGGGAATAATGGAGATCAGTGCATGACTCTCCATGCATTAAATGGATCCCCATACAAACCTGCCTCATGTGTCGAATGAGGCGTGCGATCTTTGCAACCCTCCTCAGTCAGGAGTGGAGGTCTGCCGCAGTAGAGGCAAAATACAATTAGTTATTTGGATACAACTAAATTGGGAGAAAATTAGAGAAATTGGGGGAATAAACAGAAAATACATGACATACTGTGTTTTTTTACTGTTCTCTTATTTATTCACCCCATTAACCTTTTTTTTGGGCATTATCATTTTTTTCTTTTTCTATTTTCTATTTTTGCAATTTCTCCCATTTTTCTCCCACTTTAGCATAGCCAATTTGCTGGAGACCCTGTTTCCGTCGGAGGAGTGTATATTCGACTGACACACGCTCCCTTCAACAGGTGCGCAGTCCACCAACCCCCTCTTATTCACCCTTACTTTGGTGTATTTTGTTGGTCTTCTAACCAGGGTCCTTACACAGCGTCAAAGACTTTGCCCCCTTTCCAGTCTGGTCTTTTCCCACCCAATGGCTATTGTGCCGATTGTGCCTGCTAGGGGATGTCCAACCGACCGGTAGCAGAACTGGGTTTGAATCCCAGCACTGGTGTCACCTGGATGCACCACTCTCTTTTTTAATGTGATGACAGTCTTTACTCTCTTAGGATGGCTTTCCTCAAGATTTTGGAGTGTGCCTTTGGTAATGTATGCACAATACACGTGAGGTCAGGTACAAGTGCAATCAACGTTCCAAATCTTGCCAATGGTTTCCAGCAGGATTAAGGTCAGAATTAAACTCTGTATATTTTCTCCACACCAAACTCATCAAACCAAACCATGTCTATATTGTTTCTGATTTGTGCACAAGAGAACACTCATGCCAGAGGAAAGAGAAATGGCCTTATTTAACATAACTGATGTTATACAGCTAATATACACCGATCAGCCATAATATTAAAACCACCTCCTTGTTTCTACACTCACTGTCCATTTTATCAGCTCCACTTACCATATAGAAGCACTTTGTAGTTCTACAATTACTGACTGTAGTCCATCTGGTCAGGACTGAGAATAGTCCACCAACCAAAAACATTTCCAGCCAACAGCACCCCTTAGGCAGCATCCTGTGACCACTGATGAAGGTCTAGAAGATGACCAACTCAAACAGCAGCAATAGATGAGCGATCGTCTCTGACTTTACACCTACAAGGTGAACCAACTAGGTAGGAGTGTCTAATAGAGTGAACAGTGAGTGGACACGGTATTTAAAAACTCCAGCAGCGCTGTCACTGCAGTACTGAGAATGATCCACCACACAAATAATACCTACTATGTAGTGGTCCTGGGAGAGTCCTGACCATTGAAGAACAGCATGAAAGGGGGTTGACAAAGCATGCATAGAAACAGATGGACTACAGTCAGTAATTGTAGAACTACAAAGTGTTTCTATATAATAAGTGGAGCTGATAAAATGGACAGTAAGTGTAGAAACAAGGAGGTGGTTTTAATGTTATAGCTGATCTGTGTAAATGGGTGTGTTCAAAAGATCTGAACTTAGTTATTAGAAGGGTTGTCCCAATACTTTTGTCCATATAGTGTATTTGATCTGTAGCAGGCTTACCTCAGCCTGAACAGCCAGTTTAGAATTCATATGAAGTCATTCTCATCAGGGCTGGACCGTGGGCAGGGCAGAATGGACAATTGCCCGGGGCGCTGGCCACTGGAGGCCCATTCTGCCAGATTACAAATGAGAAGAATTAGCAGGATGAAGGATGTGAGTTCTAGTTCTCCCTCTCTTTTTTGCAGTGGTGAAGCATTCAAGCCCATCAGTGCTGAGATCTCAATCTAGTTAGAATCTCAGCTCGGCTACCTGCCGGCCGGGTGCCTGCATGGACACATGATTGGCTGTGTGTCTGTAGGGGGAGGGATAATGGACGAAACAGGGTTTCTTGTTGCCAGTACATGGCTCTCTGCACCTAAGACCCGCCCCTGGCAGGTGAAAAGAAGCTATCAGCTGTGCGTGTGACAAAGATTCCTCCCAATTTAATGTAGCCAATGAATCTTCCGCTGCCGTGGACTCCTGATCGCGTTTATTTATGCATTTTCCCCCATTTTTCTCCTAATTTAGCGTAGTCAATATGTCCTCCACTGCTGGGGATCCCTGACTGCATTTAAGGAAGGTATATTTCCTGCTCACGCCTCCTACGTCCCATGCGCAGTCCTAGCGGACCCCTTCTTACTCACCCGTGCTTCTGCACAGGCGCCTCTATCTGCCAATCAGGGTCCTTACACAGCGTTTGAAGTCCCCACCCACATAGTCCGGTCATCCCACCCTAGCAGACATGGTAGCCAATTAGAGTCTGCTGCAGGCACTGCCAATTATGCCCGCTAGATGGTGCCCAGCCGACTGTTGGCAACGCCAAGTTTCGAACAGAAGAGTTCAGAATCTTGGTGCTGGTGTGCTAGCGGAATATCTTGCTGCGCCACCTGGGTGCCTCATCGACCTTCTCTTATTCACCCATACTTTGGTGGCCAGTCTTGCGCATGGAGAGTCATGCGCTGACCTCCAAGCTTCTCCACTTCTGTACAGCCGCTTCTGGCTGTTTACCAGGGTTCTTACAGAGCATTGAAGACGCCGCTCCCTATTTTTTGGTCGGTCTTTTTCCGCCTGCTGCAGGCACTACTAATTGTGTCTGATGGGGGCCGAATCACAGCGCTGGTGTGCTAGCGGAATATCCCGCTGCGCCACCAACTGTGGAATATCTCGCTGCTCCACCTGGGCGCCTCATCGACCCCTTCTTATTCACCCATAATTTGGTGGCCAGTCTTGCACATGGAGAGTCTTGCGCTGACCTCCAAGCTTCTCCACTTCTATACAGCCGCTTCTGGCTGCTTTTTTTTTCCACCACCGCTTCCTTTTTTCCCACCTGCTGCAGGCACTGCCAATTGTGTCTGCTAGGGGGCAAATCAAAGCACTGGTGCGCTAGCAGAATATCCCGCTGCACCATCAACTGCAGGTGAGGAGTTCATTTCCTCCTACCTTCCAAAATATGCAGAAAGTGAATCAACTACTCTAAGATTGCTCCTAGGTGTGAATGAGTAAATGTGTGTGTGCAAAACTACTCAGAAAAATATATAAATAAATGAATAAATAAATAAATGAAAAGATTCTGCCTGTTTTATATATTTATTAATTAATTTTCCAGTTAAAATGGAAATTAATAGACCCAGTTATAATGTGAACAGTGCTACAGTGAATCTGTTTGTGTCAGAGCTCTCAGAACGTTAACCTACAGCCTTGATCGAGCTTTTCCGCAGAACATCATGAAGCGGGTTCACACTCCACCCCAAGCTAACAACCTGCACCAGCCAGTGGCCACATCTCCCCCAATGAGAATGGAACTAAGTTTAGGCTCTCGCTGCGCTTCGTTGCTCGGGTTCCCGCAGACTTATACCTTGCTGACAAAGTCGTCAATACCAGCCAATTTACAAGCACATGAAAAATCGACCCAGGATAACAGGCAATTTCTCTGCTCGGCTGCAACATTCAGAGGGAGAGCGAGAAAACATCCCCGGTGTAGATGGCGAGACAGAAAGTGGATAAAACAGAGGGAGGAAAAGTAGGCTCTTCTTATATGACAGCACAATTTCAGGACATCTGCCGTGTCACGTGTGGCCCTTTGTATGCTACAACGCTTTCATGCCGTCTCTGTATCGACAGTCTTGGCTCACCGAGAGAAACAAAGCTCACCAAGATCCTGCCAATCAACAAACAGCATCGACTTGACGTTGATGCACAGTCTTTGATCTGGGATGTACAGTATTATGAACGCTGTTATCTTATTAGATGAGTTCCTTTTGTAATTTATTATAGCAAGTAATTTGTAAAGTGCATGTCACTTCGCAAGGTGCACGTCAATAACCTCAGGCCTTTATAGTGCCAATCATTAAAATACTTCATTTGTCAACCAGCAGCTCTTTGTTAATCTGGCTGTTTGTCTTTCTTGTTTCATTACCTCAACCTGACAGTAGGAGTCACTGTTACAGCAGCATAAAGTTGATCTCCCATCTGCCAGTGGTGCCAGTTCTTTGTGGTGTGTTTTTTTGAGCCCCACTTCCAAATTCTACTGGGAAGCAGTGGCGTAACTAGGAGCTCATGGGCCCCAGTGCAAAAAAGATTGGGCCCCCTCAACAAATTTCATATATGTACTGTATATATATATATATATAGACCTAGTAACATGAAGCAGGTTACACAGATTCCCAAAATCCCTGTGCTGTGCCTTGCTATTCTGATATTTTAGTTATTTTAATATTTGACTTAATGGAAATATGTTTTCACTTTTGTTATCACCGCACTTTACCGCTAGCATTAGCCACTTGCTACTAGAGGGTCGGCTCACCTAGCCGCTGCGAGTGCTGCTCGTCCGGCGGGGATGCTACGGGTCTTTTGCTGCGTGCGGTGGTGGAGGTGTGGGAATAAAGACAAACGACAAAGTAGAGCTCACTTTAACTGTTTAGTCAGGACTTGAGTGATTCAACACTTTAGACTGCCTAGCTCCAGCACCCGAACTACCTACTGGGTTCAATGCTGGGGCCATACGGCGAGTCTCATATACAAAAGTAACTAACCGCAGAACGTCCGAACGCACATGTATAAACCGGTTGCTGCATTCTGATTGGCTGAGCTAAATGTCACTCACATATAGCCGCTACAATCGTGTAATATAATAATAGCGACCTGGCGAGTGCAGCCAGTGGAGAGTTGAGTTCATGTTGTACCCCCGGTAGTTACACCCCTGCTGGGAAGGTACTAGCAAGGTGCTTCACTTGCTGTTGCCTCATCACCTCTGCTCACTCAATACTATGTACTGGCCAACACTATTCATGTCTTTAGTCCTCCCTCCCCCCTTAGTTTGTTTAGATTAAAAATGTCTATCATATTTATTGTAGAATGAATATAATAGAATACCTTTGTCATATATACATATACAGGTACAGTACAATTAAATTCTTTCTTTGCATATTACAGCTTGTTTGGAAGCTGGGGTCAGTGTGCAGAACCAGGGGTTCTACAGTGGCATGGCAGAGCTGGGATTCAAAGTCTCAACATTTCTGTTGGTAGCCCAAATCTCTACTCACTATGCTAACACTGTCCCTATAGGTATAGGTGGATATATTTTTGGTTGGTGGACTATTCTCAGTCCAGCAGTGACAGTGAGGTGTTTAAAAACTCCAGCAGCGCTGCTGTGTCTGATCCACTCATACCAGCACAACACACACTAACACACCACCACCATGTCAGTATCACTGCAGTGCTGAGAATGATCCACCACCTAAATAATACCTGCTCTGTAGTGGTCCTGTGGGGGTCCTGACCATTGAAGAACAGGGTGAAAGCAGGCTAAAAAGGTATGTACAGAAATAGATGGACTACAGTCAGTAATTGTAGAACTACAAAGTGCTTCTATATGGTAAGTGGAGCTGATAAAATGAACAGTGAGTGTACAAACAAGGAGGTGGTTTTAATGTTATGGCTGATTGGTGTATAATCTACAGTGGGGTCAAAAAGTATTTAGTCAGCCACTGATTGTGCAAGTTATCCTACTTAGAAAGATGAGAGAGGTCTGTAATTTTCATCATAGGTACACTTCAACTATGAGAGACAAAATGAGAAAAAAAAATCCAGGAAATCACATTGTAGGATTTTTAAAGAATTCATTTGTAAATTATGGTGGAAAATAAGTATTTAATCACCCACAATCAAGCAAGATTTCTGGCTCTCACAGACCTGTAACTTCTTTAAGAAGCTCTTCTGTCCTCCACTCGTTACCTGTATTAATGGCACCTGTTTGACCTCGTTATCTGTATAAAAGACACCTGTCCACAGCCTCAAACAGTCAGACTCCAAACTCAACCATGGCCAAGACCAAAGAGCTGTTGAAGGACACCAGGAAGAAAATTGTAGACCTGCACCAGGCTGGGAAGAGTGAATCTACAATAGGCAAGCAGGTTGGTGTGAATAAATCAACTGTGGTAGCAATTGTAAGAAAATGGAAGACATACAAGACCATTGATAATCTCCCTTGGGGTCAAGATCTCATCCCGTGGGGTCAAAATGATCATGAGAATGGTGAGCAAAAATCCCAGAACTACACGGAGGGACCTGATGAATGACCTGCAGAGAGCTGGGACCAAAGTAACAAAGGCTACCATCAGTAACACACTACGCAGAGAGGGACTCAAATCCTGCAGTGCCAGGCGTGTCCCCCTGCTTAAGCCAGTACATGTCCAGGCCCGTCTGAAGTTTGCCAGAGAGCATATGGATGATCCAGAAGAGGATTGGGAGAATATCATGTGGTCAAATGAAACCAAAATGGAACTTTTTGGTAAAAACTCAACTCGTCGTGTTTGGAGGAAGAAGAAGAACCCAAGAACACCATACCTACTGTGAAGCATGGGGGTGGAAACATCATGCTTTGGGGCTGTTTTTCTGCAAAGGGGACAGGACGACTGATCCGTGTTAAGGGAAGAATGAACGGGGCCATGTATCGTGAGGTTTTAAGCCAAAACTTCCTTCCATCAGTGAGAGCATTGAAGATGGAACGTGGCTGGGTCTTCCAGCATGACAATGATCCCAAACACACCGCTCGGGCAACGAAGGAGTGGCTCCGTAAAAAGCATTTCAAGGTCCTGGAGTGGCCTAGCCAGTCTCCAGACCTCAACCCCATAGAAAATTTGTGGAGGGAGTTGAAAGTCTGTGTTGCCCAGCGACAGCCCCAAAACATCACTGCTCTAGAGGAGATCTGCATGGAGGAATGGGCCAAAATACCAGCTACAGTGTGTGCAAACCTGGTGAAGACTTACAGGAAACGTTTGACCTCTGTCATTGCCAACAAAGGTTATGTTACAAAGTATTGAGTTGAACTTTTGTTATTGACCAAATACTTATTTTCCACCATAATTTACAAATAAATTCTTTAAAAATCCTACAATGTGATTTCCTGGATTTTTTTTTCTTCTCATTTTGTCTCTCATAGTTGAAGTGTACCTATGATGAAAATTACAGACCTCTCTCATCTTTCTAAGTAGGAGAACCTGCACAATCAGTGGCTGACTAAATACTTTTTGGCCCCACTGTACATGTTGTGAGCGTATGTGATCAGTATGGAACTTAGTCAAGTATTCCTTTTTAATAAATGGGTGAAAGACAATTTTCTATTTGCTTAGGAAAGTGACTGATTTCATCTTTAATGTTTTGTGATGTGCACCACTTTTGTGAATGTTTTTGTGGTGTGGCACCACTACTAATATCATAAAAGGTTTAATTAATATTTAAATGCATTTAATACTGAGTAATTATAAGCAATTAAAATTTACAAATCCAATTAATTAAAAAGCTAAGACAGTAGTTAATAAACAATTTAAAAGAGAACGCAGTTATTTGCCTATCGTTATTTGTCTATCACAGGATATTTAATCTTTTACTTTTCTTTAGGAATGCATGAGGATTGAGCTACAGCTGTAAACCATCATGCTCAAGAACCCCTAGTCAGAACGTAAAACATGACAATCCTGATAGCTCATCATGAATCGTTTGGGGGTGTCACAATATATACCATGAGTCTGTCTAAAAACCTACTAAGCTACCTTGCTGCCTACTGCCTACCTAGGCAGCTGCCTCTGTAGAGAGGATTTTAATAAGACATCCAACTTATAAGGCAGATTATTTAGACGCACTACTTAGACAGCAATTCCATCAGTTTTTGCTTACTAAGCTAACACAGTTATCCTCATGCCATTCAAACCAATGGGATGAGGTGGCACAACACGTCAACTAGCATTTCCCTCCATGTACCGAAAATGGTTAAATTCACTGACAAGCCCGAATTCGCAAATAAATGACACTTGCGCTCATTGCTCCGCATCCGTCGACCATATTTATAATTTTTTTTGTGAGAAAAGTTTCACAAAAAAAGTTTTTTTTGTGAGAAAATTTTTTTTTGTGAGAAAAGTTGTGCCGAACTGAATGTTGTGATTGCCCTTCAGCGCTAAGGCAGCATCAGATGCTCACTGGTTATTCAGGCAAAATACCATTCAGATTTAAGGTACCTTACTAGACAGCATTTTAAGGCGTCTAAGATTTCGAACAGCCTTATCTTTGGGAGTGCGCGTATGATGACATAAAATGCTGTCTATGTACAGAGCTCACTAGGTTTTCGAACACACCCCATGTGTGCTATCTGTGTGAGAACGCTGTGTGATAATACATGACTACATAGTGTGCATCTTTATCAGACTCTCGTAGAAGAGAGAATCAATGCATCAATCCTGCAATAAGCACATTAACATATGATATCAAATCTCATCCTCATGTCATGTCACTACACTGTCATCTCTTTGTGATGGTTGGCTGCACAGATGGGTCAGCTTTCTCTAATGACTGCTGTCTAATGTTGTTTGTAGCATGCTTTGTTAGCCCCCTTTCATGCTGTTGTTCAATGGTCAGGACTCTCCCAGGACCACTACAGAGTAGGTATTACTTGGGTGGTGGATGATTCTCAGCACTGCTGGACTGAGAATAGTCCACCAACCAAAAATATTCAGCCAACAGCGCCCCGTGGGCAGCGTCCTGTGACCACTGATGAAGATCTAGAAGATGACCAACTCAAACAGCAGCAATAGATGAACGATCGTCTCTGACTTTACATCTACAAGGTGTGTGTCTGATCTACTCATACCTGCACAACACACACTAACACCACCACCATGTTAGTGTCACTGCAGTGCTGAGAATGCCACCACTTAAATAATACCTGCTCTATAGTGGTTCTGACCATTGAAGTACAGTCAGTAATTGTAGAACTACAAAGTGCTTCTATATGGTAAGTGAAGCTGATAAAATAGACAGTGAGCGTAGAAACAAGGAGGTGGTTTTAATGTTATGGCTGATCAGTGTACATTAATTCAATAATTTGAAGGGGTGGACAAATACTTTTGTCCATAATAAACACTGTACCACTCATCCCACCCTAACTTAGCCTACACAGTATGAGCATTTGAAAATACAAATAAATCTCTGTATAATATTTTAAATTTGTATCATTTATAAGGATGCAAATTAAAAAAGTAAATCAGTCATCTGAGCACCAACAACCCAAAAGTCTGAGAGTTACTAGCGGGACTTTTCAGTCGACAAATATTTCATCAGTGTGGGGATGAGAGGATCACTCGCATTGCTTGATGATTTATTTATTTGCACTTTTATGATGAATTATATATCTTTATATATGATTTTGATGATTAATTTATTTATAATTGTGTGTATTATGCATGCACTGTGGGGTGGAAGACCTCATTTTCAGGGGCAACAGCTTTTGGAACAGCTTTGCAATGATCACAGACGTGGGGGGCTGATAGGGACCCGTCTGTGAGTGTGTGTGTGTGTGTGTGTGTTTTGTTGTAATAATGATTTATTCATGGCTCACACTGGACCTCGGACCCCTGAGACCTCTAGCGAGAGAGAGAACAACAATGGCTGCAAGGGGGGAAAATATGGATGGAGAAAAAGCTGATGAAGATACCTTCTGCATTTCACTCAAGAATGAACGGTATTTGACATATTTTTGGGATACTGAGACTGTGTGTGTGTGTGTGTGTGTGTGTGTATACGCACCTCTGTGTACTTCTCAAATAGCCACACTAAACATGTGACTAGTTCAATAAGTCCTTAACCTTTCCTGTGTAAACCTTCATGTCTCTTGATAGTTCTCGGCCCAACAGCGGTGGTAAATGAACCCCTACAGAGTGCGTTATGGTCCTACAGCCTGGTCTGAACTCCAAATGAGCTTGGCAGAGTTCATAACCCGGGGTTAAATGCATCCAATAGCACCTGCAATCCACCAGTGCGCACACACACACCCGGCACTTTCTTATTACCACACTACAAACACACACACACACACACACACACACACACACACACACACACACACACAGAGAACTCTACTATACTTGCATAGACACAACCAGTGCGCTTTTTTCCTATTTTATTTATGCATGTTCTCCCGATTTAGCATAGTCACCTTGTCTTCCGCTGCTGGGGATCCCTCATTGCATTAGAGTAAGGTATATTTCTGACCCTTGCGCAGTCCTTAGCGGACCCTTTCTTATTCACCAGTGGTTCTGCACAGGCGCCTCTATCTGCTAATCAGGGTCCTTGCACAGCGAATGAAGACCCCACCCACATAGTCCAGTCATCCCGCCCTAGCAGCCACGGTAGCCAGTTAGAGTCTGCTGCAGGCACTGCCAATTATGCCTGCTAGATGGCGCCCAGCCGAGCGGTGGCAACACCAAGTTTTGAACCGATGAGTTCAACGGAATATACTGCTGAGCCACCTGGGCGCTCAAAGTGCGCTATTTAAACAGCCACCACACATACACTGATCAGCCATAACATTAAAACCACCTCCTTGTTTCTACACACACTGTCCATTTGATCAACTTCACTTACCATATAGAAGCACTTTGTGGTTCTACAATTACTGACTGTAATCCATCTGTTTGTTAGCCCCCTTTAATGCTGTTCTTCAGTGGTCAGGACTCTCCCAGGACCACCACAGAGTAGGTATTATTTAGGTGGTGGATCATTTAGGTGGTGGATCATTGACATGGTCCACTGAGTGGATCAGACACAGCAGTTCTGATGGAGTTTTTAAACACCTCAATGTCACTGCTGGACTGAGAACAGTCCACCAACCAAAAAAATCCAGCCAACAGCGCCCCATGGGCAGCGTCCTATGACCACCTCGAACAGCAGCAATAGAAGAGCGATTGTCTCTGACTTTACAGTGGACCGTGAATGGACACGGAATTTAAAAACTCCAGCAGCGCTGCTGTGTCTGATCCACTCATACCAGCACAACACACACTAACACACCACCACCATGTCAGTGTCACTGCAGAGCTGAGAATGATCCATCACCTAAATAATACCTGCTCTGTAGTAGTCCTATGGGGGTCCTGACCATTAAATAACAGGGTGAAGGCAGGTTAAAAAAGTATGTAAAGGAAATAGATGAACTACAGTCAGTAATTGTAGAACTACAAAGTGCTTCTATGTGGTAAGTGGAGCTGATAAAATGGAGTGACAGTGAGTGTAGAAACAAGAAGGTGGTTTTAATGTTATGTCTGATCGGTGTAAATTGCTTGCTTGTTTGAGAGCATGTTTTGAGTATGTGTAGCAGAAAAAAGCTCCACAACAGCGTGGATGCAGGAGATTTTCTTTTTGTTTTTCTTTGTCCAAGTAATCAGCAGCAAATCTCCAAACAGTCAAATTCTGAAGCCTCTAAGCCCATCACAACAACATGATGATATCAAAAAGCCATTAAAATTCACAGCAATAGTTTGGTAAGAGCTAATTACTCCACTTTCTATTGCATTACTGCTCCTAAAATAAGTAAACCAGCTGCAAATCAAAATGATTTGGAAATGAAGTAGTTTTTCGCCGTGATGATTCATGTGATGCTACATTATTTTGAAGAAATCACCTCAGTTGTTTATTATGCATTAATTCCAGTCAATCCATCAGACGAATTTGATTCCAAAATAAGTTGGGATGGTGGGAAATAATGCAAACAAAAACAAACAGCAATTACTTGCAAATTCCTTCAGACCTGCATTCAACTGAACGTAATACAACAAAATAATAATGTGTCAACTAATAATCTATTCTTTTAACAAACCCTCATCTGGAAAAGCTGCTAACTGTTTTAGTTATTAGTTCATTATTTTTATTTATTTATCTTAATATTTTATTTATGCATTTTCTCCCTGTTTTCTCCCAATTTAGCACAGCCAATTAGTCTTCCACTGCATCCCCGATTTCATCTAAGGAGGGGGCGGCATGGTGGCTCAGTGGGTAGCACTGTCGCCTCACAGCAAGAAGGTCCTGTGTTCGATCCCCAGTTGGGGTAGTCCGGGTCTGGGTTTCCTCCGGGAGCTCCGGTTTCCTCCCACAGTCCAAAGACATGCAAGTGAGGTGATTTGGAGATACAAAATTGTCCATGACTGTGTTTGACGTTAAACTTGTGAACTGATGAATCTTGTGTAATAAGTAACTACTGTTTCTGTCCTGAATGGAACCAAAGGGTGTAAAACATGACATTAAAATCCTAATTAATAAATAAATACATCTGTGGAGGGTATATTTGCTAGACCCATGCTCTTTCCGACGCATGTGCAGTCTAATTTGTCGATACTTCAGTGGATTTGCACGTGAGGCCAGTCTCAAGCACAAAGAGTCAATTACTACTCTCCACATTCCTACACTTCTGTACAGGCGCCTCAGTCTACTAACCAGGGTCCTTACACAGCATTAAAAACCCCACCCTTTTTTTAATCCTGTCTTTTCCCACACAGCAGACTTAGTGGCCAATTTTGTCTGCTGCAGGCACTGCCAATTGTGCCTGCTAGAGGTGCCCAGCCAACCAGTAGAAGAGCTGAGATTCAAACTCTGGGAACTGAGATCCTGACATGGGTGACGTGGAGGTGTATTTTAGGATCTTAGAGAGACATGCTGCCATCAAGGTGATCTATTTTTCTGGGAAGTCCATGATTATTTCAGCAAGACAGTGCCAGGCTTAAACAGCGTGGCTTCATAGACACAGAGTGCATCCGATTAACTGGCTTGAGAACCACTGGGCGCTCAGGTGGCACAGCAGTTAAACACACTAGCACACCAGAGCTGACATCTCAAACTCGTCGGTCCGAATCTCAGCTCTGCCACGCGGCAGGCTGGGCGCCTACATGAACAATGATTGGCTGATGCCGGAAGGGGATTCCTCATAACTGATGCAATTACGACCTCTGCTGGCCGATTGATGGCGCCTGCACAGGGACATGGGATAATGAGAATTAGGGTGTGTCTCTTCGTACACAAAGCTGATCCACATATGAACTTGCCTCATGCAGGTGAAAGATGCAGTCAGCTACTGCACACGTGTTGGAGGGGTTGTGTGTTAGTCACGGCTCTCATCAGTCAGAGTTGAGGTCAACATCAGTAGAGAGGAAGCTTAATGCAATCAGCTAATTGGTGCAACTAGATTGGAAGGAAAATTGGGGGGAAAAAATACCGACCACAGACAAATGAGCAGTTTGTTTGTTTGTTTATTAGGATTTTAATGTCATGTTTTACAGTTTGGTTACATTCATGACAGGAACGGTAGTTACTCATCACACAAGGTTAATCAGTTCACAAGGTTATATCGAACACCGTCATGGACAATTTAGTGTCTCCAAGTCACATCACTTGCATGTCTTTGGACTGTGGGAGGAAACCGGAGCACCCGGAGTAAACCCATGCAGACACGGGGAGAAGACAGTTGAGCAGAAGTCTTGTATCCTAGTTTAGTCTGTCCTTAGTTCCTAAACTAAATTAGGAACAGTCTTATCAATAGAAAAGGAGATGAAAAACAGGGGTAACACGCCTCTGTTTCAACTTTTTGAGTGTGTTGCACGCATCAAATTCCAAATTTGTTTGGACTGATCAAGTACACTGCTGTTCTTCAGTTAAAAAAATCTCCTCTTAGATCAAGTTCTTTCAGCATACTCTTTAATTTACGTATTATTTGTTTACAAGTTCAGTTCTCCGAAATCTCCAAACAAGTCTCAAACCTTAATCTTGTGGGCTCATCGAAGTCAGATAAGAGACTTTAGCCAGAAGCGCTTGTCTGATGCCTCCCACCGTATCCCGTCTCGAGCAGAGCTTCGAGCGAGAGAGTTAAGATGAACGAACTGGCTGATATCATCGGAGCTTCTGTCTGGACCTTTGTAGTGCCTAATTCTACTCTGAGCTCTCCAGACATGGCTAATAACACAGTTCATTGTGCCGTTCGTGTCTGGGGAGCTGCAGAGATATTTGCTGTGAAGTGATAGGTAACGAAAAGATGGTTGTTGTTTTTTTCTCAGCAGAAAAGCATGAGAGTAATAAACATTGAAGTGGCTGGAATAAATTCGGTTCAGGACGAGAGAGATGGGACTGCAATGGCAGAAAGGAGAGGGTGTGTGAATGAAATGCAAGCAGTGGTCGGGTAAATGTGTGTATAGCTTAAAATTGCACTGCAATCCTAACCAGAATAACATGATGGAAACTATGAAAATGATGATGATGAGTATTTACAGCTTAATAAATACTCCAAAAATTACATTTCTTCAGTAAAAATTCAGTTTCACCACACTTAAAAGACGTTTTGACTGTGTGATGGTCCATATTAGATGCCTCCGAGCCCAAAGAAGTCGAAGCCGCTTCTGGACATACTGTAGTTAACATAATGCTTCTTTTTTTGCACAGTAAAATTTTAAGTGTTGAGTGGCGGTTCAAGTTTGGAACCCGAAATGGAAAAAAAGCCATTTATCTACTCACATCTGCTTAAATGCTTCTTTATTATTGCTTAGTAGGTACAGAAGGTGCACAACGTTACATGAATCTAGCTGTTATGGGGGACACATATTAGTGCGCCCTTAGTGCCTGTCCCAAACCTGAAAAAATAGGAGGGTTGTGTCAGAAAGGGCACCCAATGTAAAAACCAAATCAAACATGAAGACAAATGATCCAAAAGGAATCATCAAGTACCAGACCTTGGTACCTTGGTGTGCACTAGGGGGAAGGGGGGTTGTAAGTAATCTTTTATATGGTGTTTTTTTATGAGTGTGTTAGTGATATTGTCTTAAGATCATTAATATGAAGTTACTCATTAATGTACTGATGTAAAGTAATGATTTAACCTAGACCACTGTATGCTTAATAATGGTGAGCTGGTGGAACTGTTGAGTTATGTGTACTGTGTTACCTTGTAACTCAACGTCCCCTAAACTCAAAATCTTTAAAACTCAACACCTTTCATCGAAAAATTTGTACCCTTAAACTAAACGTTTCCCTTAAACTCAACATGTTCAGATTCTTTAAATAAATTTTTTTTATTTCATTTTCAAATTAACAGTGAACAGTTACTTTGTTCAATGCTCAGCTTAAGCGGTGCGAGAATACGTCAAAGCTGAATATGAGCTGTGAATATGAGACTGCATTTGTGTGACAGCAGAATAACAGTCAAATCCAATTTGAAAGCGTCCACATGTATCTGTGTTTAGCTGGATTTTTCTCCTGTTTCACTTTTAAATGTGTTATAGCTCGGGTTGCTGAGAAACCGTAAGAATCAGCTTTTTATTTGAAAAAATCTAAAAAGCTTATCGTTAAAAAGCAGTCCAAGAGCTAATGTGCCGCTTCTCATGTGAATGCGCCTTTACTGAATGGAACACAGTAGTCCAAGATCAAGCATCTTCACAATTAAGAAATAAGTGCAGGTTTTATTGTATTTTTATTGTATTTTTTAACTGTTTTTAATTGTATTTCAGTGTTTTTTTTTTAATTATATTTGTGTTATTTTCAGTGTATAAGTGTCAAAAACAACCCCATTTTTTTTACATAAGCCTAAAATATATGCAGTTCCATGGGACAATGTAGTTGTCCAATATCAGAAGATATTTAAGGAGCAAACTTCAGCCAATTTGAGGAGAGAGGTTTTTCTTTGGTCATGGTGAAGATGTAATGATCTTACTTGAGTTTTGGTATATTTCTGTGGTTATTTTTTTTATATATGATATTGTGCACCTGCCATTGGAGAAATAAATCAACATTATTGCATCGCAGATTCTGATCCTCACTCCTGAATCACAGATCGGCTCTCCTGTAACAACCATATAAAAACCATACGTATTTGAACCCAACTCATAGTACAAGTACAAGACCCAGCTCAGTGTGCAGCTAAAGCATTATATATTTATTTTTTCTATGTGAGTGTGCGTCTTGCTGAGGTTGGAGATTGTGTGTGAAATCTGTCAATATGTGTGAAATGACAGGCTGGATCGACCCAGCCACTGCAGATAGACTCTGATTGCGTGTCCATGTGGTGTGTGTGTGTGTGTGTGTGTGTGTGAGTGAACAGGATCTCATCCAGCTTTGAAGATGTTTTGCTGGACTTGTATTATTTCCTTCACTTAGACCTGCAAGCTATAGCGATGTCTCTGAATTCAAATATATATGATAGATTTAATAACACTTCGTCACTCTTATTTTCTCTACTGGTCCTGCATCTCAGTATCCCTGTAGATACTTCTACCTTTTTTACTACAAACCTCATTTCCAGAAAAGATGGGACGTTTAATAAAATGCACTAAAAGAACAGTCTGTCATTTGTTCATTCTCTTAAATTTCCAATGTTGTAAATATGAACACATTTAAAAACAATGTACAGTGGGGCCAAAAAGTATTTAGTCAGCCACTGATTGTGCAGGTTCTCCTACTTAGAAAGATGAGAGAGGTCTGTAATTTTCATCATAGGTACACTTCAACTATGAGAGACAAAATTAGAAAAAAAATCCAGGAAATCACATTGTAGGATTTTTAAAGAATTTATTTGTAAATTATGGTGGAAAATAAGTATTTGGTCAATAACAAAAGTTCAACTCAATACTTTGTAACATAACCTTTGTTGGCAATGACAGAGGTCAAACGTTTCCTGTAAGTCTTCACCAGGTTTGCACACACTGTAGCTGCTATTTTGGCCCATTCCTCCATGCAGATCTCCTCTAGAGCAGTGATGTTTTGGGGCTGTCGCTGGGCAACACGGACTGCACAAATTTTCTATGGGGTTGAGGTCTGGAGACTGGCTAGGCCACTCCAGGACCTTGAAATGCTTTTTACGGAGCCACTCCTTCGTTGCCCGAGCGGTGTGTTTGGGATCATTGTCATGCTGGAAGACCCAGCCACGTTCCATCTTCAATGCTCTCACTGATGGAAGGAGGTTTTGGCTTAAAATCTCACGATACATGGCCCCATTCATTCTTCCCTTAACACGGATCAGTCGTCCTGTCCCCTTCGCAGAAAAACAGCCCCAAAGCATGATGTTTCCACCCCCATGCTTCACAGTAGGTATGGTGTTCTTGGGTTCTTCTTCTTCCTCCAAACACGACGAGTGGAGTTTTTACCAAAAAGTTCCACTTTGGTTTCATCTGACCACATGATATTCTCCCAATCCTCTTCTGGATCATCCATATGCTCTCTGGCAAACATCAGACGGGCCTGGATATGTACTGGCTTAAGCAGGGGGACACGCCTGGCACTGCAGGATTTGAGTCCCTCTCGGCGTAGTGTGTTACTGATGGTAGCCTTTGTTACTTTGGTCCCAGCTCTCTGCAGGTCATTCATCAGGTCCCTCCGTGTAGTTCTGGGAGTTTTGCTCACCGTTCTCATGATCATTTTGACCCCACGGGATGAGATCTTGACCCCAAGGGAGATTATCAATGGTCTTGTATGTCTTCCATTTTCTTACAATTGTTCCCACAGTTGATTTATTCACACCAACCTGCTTGCCTATTGTAGATTTACACTTCCCAGCCTGTTGCAGGTCTACAATTTTCTTCCTGGTGTTCTTCGACAGCTCTTTAGTCTTGGCCATGGTTGAGTTTGGAGTCTGACTGTTTGAGGCTGTGGACAGGTGTCTTTTATACAGATAACGAGGTCAAACAGGTGCCATTAATACAGGTAACGAGTGGAGGACAGAAGAGCTTCTTAAAGAAGAAGTTACAGGTCTGTGAGAGCCAGAAATCTTGCTTGTTTGTTATTGACCAAATACTTATTGTCCACCATAATTTACGAATAAATTCTTTAAAAATCCTACAATGTGATTTCCTGGATGGATTTTTTTTTCTCATTTTGTCTCTCATAGTTGAAGTGTACCTATGATGAAAATTACAGACCTCTCTCATCTTTCTAAGCAGGAGAACTTGCACAATCAGTGGCTGACTAAATACTTTTTGACCCCACTGTAGATGCAACATAAGAGGCAAAAGTTATAATCAAGTAATATTTAAGTTACAGCGTTCAACAGAAAGCAGGTGAACTGGTAACATGTAAGGAAGTTATGATTGGGTACAAATGAGGATCCACCAAAGGCCCAGCCTTTACAAGCAATGATGGGAGTAAATTGCAAAGCAGTTCAAAAAGAACATTTCTAAATACACAAACTGCAAATGATGTTGTTATTCACCACTACTATTCATAATATTTTAAAAAGATTCAAGGAATATGAAGCACAAAACCATCATGAGAAAACCGTCATGCTACTGCTATAAATATATAGTTTCATCTGAAAGCTTTGGAGTTTGACCACCACCTACTGTGTAGTGTTCAAATATCTGTATATAAAGCAGTAGGAATGGTGCAAAGTGTAAACACAACTACACATCTCATATAGAGCGCTTTCGGCCGGTCAGGCGTCTACATACAGACAAGATTTGCTTTGTCTGATGTGGTGGATGTTCAAAGCACTAAATGGATTGGCATCCTGGTTGGGGTATTCCTGCCCTGCGCTCAGTGTTTCTTGGTAAAACCGGACCTACTGATACCTTGACTAAAATCAAGCCATTGGTGAAAATGAAATACAATGAAACAAGCACTGATTGTGATGGGTGGCTTGTTTTTTGGTCATTTCCACATCCCAAAAACATGCAGAATGTAAATTGGCTGCTCCGAATTTCCCCATATTGTGAGTGACTGGGTAAGTGTATTATGTGTGCAATTTTGGTCTTGGTCCAGTGTTTTCCAGTGGTGCCATAAACATAAGAAGTGTGACTGTGATCTGAATAAAGTAATAAATTAGTGAAAATACTCTGTATGTTGCATTATTATTTTTTTCCATCAATCCTGATCAGATTGCTAGTCCCTGTTGCTGAAAAGCACAGATACTCACTCACTCACTTAACCGCTTATCCAATCAGGGTCGCATGGGGGTTGCTGGAGCCTATCCCAGCTTTTCAAGGCACACAGTAACACCCTGTATGGGGCACCAGTCCATCGCAAGGCAAACACATATACACATACACACACATACACACACCCATTCACCTATAGGGCAATTCAGTGTCTCCAATTAACCTGACTGAATGTTTTTGGACTGTGGGAGGAAACCGGAGCTCCCGGAGGAAACCCACGAGAACTCCACATGCAAACTCCACACAGAAAGGACCCGGACCACACCGCCCCGCCTGGGGATCGAACCCAGGACCTTCTTGCTGTGAGGTGACCCACCGAGCCACCATGCCGCCCAAGCACAGATACTGTATAATATTATGCTACCATATGCAAATGTAGGGATGGTGATGTTCTTCATTAGATTTATGCAAGATAGACAGACAGACATATAAATGGATGGATGGATTTGGGTAGGTAGGTAGGTAGGTGGGTTGTGTATAGATGGATAGATAGATAGACAGACAGACAGATAGATCTATTTATAAATCTATTTATCTGTGTAACACATTCCACTCAGAATTTCAGCTAAAAACGACCCAGCAGTTGGCTGGCGCTCTGTCTGGGTGCGACCAGACCCATTGTAATAAGACTACACCTTTTTACTAATTAATGCAGGAATGTAAGAGATTCTAAAGCTTTCAAAACCTTTTTCTTTACTCCCAATTGTATTCAAATCAGTCGAAGCGTGAGAATAAGCCTCGCCACATACTTTCTGTTCATCCTTCTGTTCATTGAACAAAATACTGTTGGAACAGTGTAACACGAACAATATCTGCTAGATTTTCTACAGAAGCAGTCTCTGTCTCGGGTGCTGACACCTATTTAACCATTTCACATCTCTTTCTCTATTTCTCCCCCCTCCCTCCCTCCTGCTTTTAATTATCAGCTTGTCCCTAAAAGCAACAGCGCGCAGGGGGTGGAGGTGCAAGAAAAAAGAAGCGGCTGAAAATTTCTGCACAGCCCTTGGGTTCCATGGCAACGGTTCGGCTTTAATTCTGTGTCCTTTGTTGTGTGTCAGGGCGAATAGTGGTTGAAAATATGGCTTTGAAAAAGGCGACGGCAATAAGAGATGAATTTTAATAACCCTATGCGCACTCTTGGTTTTTGTTCTCCGTCCCTGGTCCTTTCTTTCTCTCTCTGGCTTTGATTGAAAAGGGAGGTATGAAAAATCGGTTAGTGCGTGTTTACATCAGGTGGACATTCACTCGATTTCAATGAGAAGGTGAGAGGAGGATCACTTTAATATAGCTCTTCCGTGGATATGACAGGCTGTTTTAGCTGAGCTCTGACTTCTATTCTACAAATCGACTTTATAGCTTTTGTTTTTGGGATGCAAATTTATTAGGGGGCTAGGTACACATAGAGGCTTAGAGTCGAAACTCTGGGCACAAGGCAGGAATACCCTGGACAGGGCGCCAATCCATCTTAGAGTTTCAATCACCCTTCTTTTCCCTCCAAACATAGCCAATCATGTCTGTTTATACGTCTGCCAGCTGATAGCATTGCTGAAATTTGAACCCGGATCTCAGTGGTGGGCTAGCATAATGCACCACTAGAGTGCCTAATGGGTGAACAGTTCACCAGAATATGATTCGAATATAATTCGAGAGCTTTTGTTTTTGGGATGCTGACCTACTGGGGTGGGGGTACAGTTATGGGCCAGAGAGACAGACCCATTGAGGCTTAGAATGGAAATTCTGGGCGCAAGGCAGGAATATCCTGGACAGGGCGCTAATCCATCTTGGAGTTTCAATCACCCTTATTTTCCCCCTCAGACATAGCCAATCATGTCTGTGTAGACGCCTGTCAGCTGATAACATTGCTGAAATTTGAACCCACATTTCACCATTGGTGGGCTAGCATAATGCGCCACTAGGGTGCCTAATTGGTGAACAGTTCACCAGAATATGACAGGCAGTTTTAGCTGAGCTTAGACTTCCATTCTATAATTCGAGAGCTTTTTTTTTTGGGATGCTGACTTACTTTGGATGGGGAGAGACAGACCCATTGAGGCTTACAGTGGAAACTGGTTTTAATCACCCTTCTTTTCCCCCAAACATAGCCAATCATGTCTGTTTAGATGTCTGTCGGCTGATAGCATTACTGAGATTTGAACCCGGATCTCACCAGTATTAATTAGGAGGCTTAGACCACTCCAGTCTCCCCAGTAATTCAAACCATGCCTGCCAGGATAAAGCAGAGGTAAACCATTAAAATGCAATACAAAATAAAAGACTGTTTGGTTTATTTTATTTTACAAGTGAGCAATGCTGGGATTTAGAACTATATAAATCAAATATTTATAAACAGATGTCGTCTTATAAAGCCAGAAAGCCATTTGGTCCCTTTAATTAGTATTCTTATTTAAATAATTACAGGTTTTAGAGTTACACAATGTCTGTCTGCGTATTGTTAAGTTCATGTCATTCAGTCTACTATAGATTTTGAGTGGAGGTACTTTTTCTTCATTTATTTTTGTCATTCCCCAGTCTACTTACTAATCTGGTTGATCTAGTTAATGCCACCAAATGCACACACCCTCCATGACACACATGTAGTCGCTTTACCCACCAGTGATGAGCTTCCACACAGTTGTATCACGTACAGAGAATCACACTGTGCTTTACATGAATCCCCCACCACTTATGTCAATGCCTCATACTTAAGGGACTGCATTTCGCAGCAGAACCAAGGAAAACCCCCATCCAACTTTCCCTCCTTCAGACACGGCCAGTTAAAAGCTCTAGTGTGCTAGCATATTAAACTGATGCATCACCTAAATGCACAGTAGTACATTTTTTGGATTTAAAGTAAAGGATAGCAGAAAAGCTACTAAAATTTAATAAAAAGCTTCAGAAAAAGTCATACATTTATTAACACAACAGGATATAACGAGTTGCTGGAGCCAGACGCATTGATCAAAGTGAATCGAACCCTAATTGCTTTTTGTGGAATCTCTCTTTTTTGTCTAAAGCTCATGAAAAATGCAAAGCGTATAATGTGGTCAAGCATCTTCAATCATTTCTCTAAAAGGAAAATGTGTTTTGCGCAATGGTTATAAAACTATGCACTTAAAAAACTGACACAAGCTAATATTTGCTCAAATAAGTGCTCCTGAGATGAAAAGGAAGGAGAAGCAATCTTCAAAAACATATTTCAAATTCAAAGCAGTGTCTATGTATGAGATTAATTTGTAGATGTTGAGCTTGTGTGTGATTAGAAATTTTTGCATGGAACAAGCTCGCTCTCTTTACGCACACACACACACACACACACACACACACACACACACACACACACACACACACACACACACACACACACACACACACAGAAATACCTTAGGCAAAAATAATCAATTAAAATATTCATGGCAAGCCTGACTACACCATGTAAATGATTTGATACAAATTAGCCTTCACTAATTAAACAGTTTCATTTACAAAAATCAGTTTGTCAGAGTGTGTGTATCTCACCAGATTCATCACGCCATCCCTAACACACTGCCTCGGGTTCTGTAAGTCTGCAAGAGTGATAAAAATGCAGCTATTAAATGACTAGTTACAGAGATGAGTCTGAGTGTGTGTGCTGGATATTAATCTAAAACTGGGTCTGTGTTTCTATTTATCCGGGCTTGAGACCGGCACTACAATGCACTGGTCTGTGCATCCCAGCGGCTAGGTAACTATGGGACAATTCAGTGTCTCCAGTTAGCCTAGTGGCATGTCTTTGGACTGTGGGAGGAAACCGGAGCACCCGGAGGAAACCCACGCAGACACGGGGAAAACATGCAAACTGCGCACAGAAAGGACCCGGACCACCCCACCCGGGGATCGAACCCAGAACCTTCTCGCTGTGAGGCGACAGTGCTACCCACTGAGCCACCGTGCCGCCCTGAGTTAAGTTTACATACGACTGTTATGTTTTTAACTTTGGCATTTCTGTTAAATAAAAAAATAATATAAAATTAAATTAAAATCTAATGGCCGAATTTCCTCTGCAGAACTCGATCTAAAAACGCTTTGTTTCTATGTGCTGAATGCTATTTACATACAGCCAGGCTCTCTTATTAAACTGTGTTTGAACGAACATTTCCTTTGTGTTAAATTAAATTGTGTTCACGCTCGGCTTGTTTTCACAATGCAGCTTGTTATTTATATTTGGATAATCCTGTAATCTGCTGCGTTCCTTCCGAAATCAACCATCTGGCTCAAAACAGTAATGTTTTACCTCACACACGCTTCACAGAGTGAACACACACTCACATATACAGTATATATACAGTACGGGCGTGCAACTTTTTAAAAACGTCGAAGGCTGATAATGCATCAGGTCTGCTGGGGGATCCGGTACGTCTGATAAATATACAACCCCAAATCAGAAAAAGGGACAACATGGATAATGCAAATAATTACATTTACTTTGACTTTTATTTAATTGCAGACACGATGAATCTGAGATATTTCATATTTTATCTGCTCAACTTCATTTCATTTATTAATAAACATCCATTCCTGCATTTCTGGCCTTTGCACATACCAAAAAAAGTTGGGACAGTAAAGCATTTACCACTTTGTAATGTTGCTATTCACTTAAAAGACGTTTTGGCACAGAGGAGACCAAGTGATTTAGTGTTTAAGCTTTTATTTTGTCTTAATCTTCCTGCAAACACGTCTTAAGATGTGCAACAGTACGGGGTTGTCGTCACATTTTTCATTTCATAATTCTCCACACATTCTCTATTGGGAACAGGTCAGGACTGCAGGCAGGCCAGTCCAGTACCCGTACCCTCTTCTTCTGTAGCCATGCCTTTGTAATGTGTGCAGCATGTGGTTTTACATTCTCTTGATGAAAAATGCTTGGACGTCCCTGGAAAAGATGACGTCTTGAAGGCAGCACATGTTGCTCTAAGATCTCAATGTACTTTTCTGCATTAATGCTGCCATCACAGAAGTGTAAATGACCTTTGCCAAGGGCACTGACACAGCCCCATACCATGACAGACCCTGGCTTTTGGACTTGTTGCTGATAACAGTCTGGATGGTTCTTTTTCGTCTTTGGTCTTTCGTCTTTGGTCTTTGGCACACGGTGTCCATTTTTTTCCCAAAAAAGACCTGACTGATTTATCTGACCACAATACACGTTTCCACTGTGTGATGGTCCATGTGTGATGGTGTGATTGAGTCCTGTGGGAATTCTGATTCTGCATGTTTTTGGGCTTGTGGGGAGGAAACCTATGTGGACATAGGAGAACATGCAAACTCCACACTGAAAGGACCATGTATGGATTAAATGCAGGTTCTCAGAACCCATGTTGGGGCGGCACGGTGGCGCAGTGGGTAGCGCTATCACCTCACAGCAAGAAGGGCCTGGTTTCCAGGCCCTTCTTGCTGTGAGGTGACAGCGCTACCCACTGCGCCACCGTGCCACCCCAACATGGGTTTCAGGCCCTCCTTGCTGTGAGGTGACAGTGCTAACCACCCCATAAATAACTATGTCATTATACAAAGTCTTCCTGAACGTATATTCTTAATAAATACAGTTTTTAATACATTTAGTCATGCATTAATATTTAATTACATTAATATTAAAGTGAAAGAATGCAAAGTGACATCAAACGTACCCGATTTCTCATTAATTCCGCCTGCAGCCGAATCTCAAATGTCATTGAACATCTAGTGCATTAGAGTGCCAGTTCGTTCTGTTCTGTCTAGTGCATGTTAAATATAACAGAAAAACAATTTGAAACTTGGCATTCTGATACCCGAATAGAAAGCATTTGAATGAATCTAGAAAACGATACATAATAACATATATTTTGCTGTAGGTATAAACTGTAAAAAATACAGATTTATTATAAAATGTTAAATTCAGGCGCTCAAGTAGTGAAGCATTTGGATAAAAAAGTGGCCATGACCAAGGAAAGAAAGGACTGATGTGGTATCAGCTCATTTTTTAAAATTTATTCATGCATTTTCTCCCTTTTTCTTCCAATTTAGCGTGGCCAATTACAACCCCAAATCAGAAAAAGTTGGGATGGTGTAGAAAATGTAAATAATATAAAAATACAGTGTTCCTTACATTTACTTTGACTTTTATTTGATTGTAGACAGGATGAACCCTCCATGCCTGCATTTCAGGCCTGCAACACATTCCAAAAAAAGTTGGGACGGGGGCAATTTAGGACTAGTAATGAGGTGAAAAAATAATGATGATTAAATAATGATGTCATTCCAAACAGGTGATGTCAACAGGTAAATGTTGTCATGGTTTGATACAAAATCAACATCCAGGAAAGGCTGAGTCTTTGATAAGCCAGTTTGTCAACAAATGCTTGAGAAAATGATTGAAATGTTTAAAAACAATGAACCTCAAAGAAAGATTGGAACAGATTTGCATATTTCTCCCTCTACAGTGCATAATATCATTAAACTATTCAAAGAATCGGGAGGAATTTCAGTGCGTGAAGGCCAAGGGCGCAAGCTTAAGCTGAACATCTGTGATCTTCTGCATCAAGAACCGTCACTCAACAATAGCTGATATAACCACATGGGTGAGGGATTACTTTGGAAAACCTTTGTCAAGCACTACAATACGGAGTTACATGCACAAATGCCACTTAATAATTTACAGTGCAAAAAAGAAGCCTTATATTAACCATGTCCAGAAGTGGTGTCGACTTCTCTGGGCTCTAAGGCATCTAGGGTGGACCATCACACAGTGGAAACGTGTATTTAGGTGCCAAACGTCTTTTGTAAGTGTGGTAAAAAAAATGGCAACGTTACAAAGTGGTAAATGCTTTACTGTCCCAACTTCTTTTGGATTGTGTTGCAGGCCTGAAATGCAGGAATGGATGTTTATTAATAAATGAAATGAAGTTGAGCAGACAAAACATGAAATATCTCAGGTTCATCCTGTCTGCAATGAAATAAAAGTCAAAGTAAATGTAAGAAACAGCATTTTCTATGCTGTCACAGCTTTTTGCTTGTAGTCTAGGAGGATAGATTGGCCTGACACACGCTCCCTCCGACATGTGCGCAGTCCACCGACCCCCTCTTATGCTCTTAGTCACACCCACACCACTCGGTAGATTTGCACATGAGGCCAGTCTCGGGCATGGAGAGTCACACACACTGATCTCCACATTCCTCCACTTCTGTGCAGGTGCCTCGGGCTAATAACCAGGGTCCTTACACAGCGCTGAAGACCCCATCCCATTTTTTTTTTAGTCTGGTCTATTCCCACCCAGCAGATTAGTGGCCAATTTTGTCTGCTGCAGGCACTAGGGGGCACCCAACCGACCTGTAGCAGAGCTGAGATTCAAACTCTGGGAGGTCAGAATCCCAGTGCTGGTGTGACAGTGGAATATCCCCACCTGAGTGCCCCTTGTGCCCTGCACAAGCATTTGTCATTTTGTCATGGTGGAAGACTACAACAGTCTAGTGTGTTCCTCTGTGCTTGTTATGGTTGTTTGTGGGAATCTGACAGGCTAGTGAAAAGAAGAGCCGGTGGCTTTACAAGGGCAGTGGTAGCTCTGTGGTTAAGGTACTGGACTAGTAATCAGAAGGTTGCCAGTTCAAGCTCCATTACCACCAAGTTACCACTGTTGGGCCCCTGAGCAAGGCCCTTAACCCTCAATTGCTTAAATCGTGTTCAGTCGTAATTGTAAGTCGCTTTGGATGAAATGGGTAATTGGATATGCCTAATTTTGGATATGCCTCATTAGCATTCCAATGCAATGCATTTCATGACCTAACTAGGTACGTGCAGTCCAAAAGTTATTTTCATTCTATGATAGGTGGCACAGTGGGTAGCAGTGGGGTTTGCATGTTCTCCCTGTGTCCATGTGGGTTTTCTCTAGGTGCTCTGGTTTCCTCTCACAAGAGCCCTGACCTCAGCCTTACTCAACAGCTTTGGAATGAACTGGAACATCAATTGAGACTTTTTGGACAAACATCAGTGCCCATGCATACAAATCCTCTTTTGACTGAATGGGCACCAATTTCCACAGACATACTTCAAAGTCTTATGAGATGCCTTTTTAGAAGAGTGGCTGTTATAATAGCTGAATAGATCACATAGAGGTCACTCGGTTTTACTAGTATTTGTAATTTGGGATGTCCAACAAGCTTATGGTCAGGTGTTCAAATACTTTCGGCTATATAATGTATACATTTCCTTCAACAAGCATCAGCTGTTGAAGAGTGATTCTTGTTTTATACACTAATCAGCCATAACATTAAAACCACCTCCTTGTTTATACACTCACTGTCCATTTTATCAGCTCCACTTACCATATAGAAGCACTTTGTAGTTCTACAATTACTGACTGTAGTCCGTCTGTTTCTCTGCATGCTTTGTTAGCCCCCTTTCATGCTGTTCTTCAATGGTCGGGACCCCCACAGGACAACCACAGAGCAGGTATTATTTGGGTGGTGGATCATTCTCAGCACTGCAGTGACACTGACATGGTGGTGGTGTGTTAGTGTGTGTTGTGCTGGTATGAGTGGATCAGACACAGCAGCGCTGCTGTAGTTTTTAAATACCGTGTCCACTCACTGTCCACTCTATTAGACACTCCTACCTAGTTGGTTCACCTTGTAGATGTAAAGCCAGAGACGATCGCTCATCTATTGCTGCTAATTTAGTCATCTTCTAGATCACAGGATGCTGCCAATGGAGCGCTGTTGGCTGGATATTTTTGGTTGGTGGACTATTCTCAGTCCAGCAGTGACAGTGAGGTGTTTAAAAACTGCAGCAGCATTGCTGTGTTTGATCCACTCATACCAGCACAACACACACTAACACACCACCACCATGTCAGTATCACTGCAGTGCAGAGAATGATCCACCACCCAAGTAATACCTGCTATGTACCATTGAAGAACAGCATAAAAAGGGGCTAATAAAGTATGTAGAGAAACAGATGGACTTCAGTCAGTAATTGTAGAACTACAGAGTGCTTCTATATGGTAAATGGAGCTGATGAAATGGATAGTGAGTGGTTTTAATGTTATGGCTGATCAGTGTATATTGTATATTAAAAGTTCTGTAATGTTCTACTTAATAGACTTAATAGAACATAATTAATCAACAGCAGAACTGAAAGAGTTAAAGATGCAGGTCAATCAGCGCATTGTAAACAATTAGAAAAAAAATAATTGAATAATTGTGCGTCCTGGCACCCTGCGACGCGCCTGCCTCAGCCCGAAAAAGCTACTAACTATTCATGTACTGTGGTACTGCAAAGCACATCAACAACTAATTTGCTGATGATGGCGTAGCTATTGGGCTAATTAACAACAATGGTATGGCGGAAGAGTGGCAGCACAACAGCCTGGCTCTGGGTGTCCACAAAACGAACGCTTGTTATTGGCTTCAGGAGGCACAGAGGGAATCGCACGCCGATCAACGCTGATGAAGCGTGCTTGGAAACTGATTACTGCTTTAAATTCCAACAGACTCCAGATCCTGCTCCCAAAACACTGAAGACAATGCAACAGTAAATTTACTTCCTGAGCTGGTGAGGAAGAGCACAGGCAAGCAGATGCCAGCGAGCATCCATTGCATTTTAAAATGAAATTAGGCCCACTGTGGGAGCAGTCCTGTGTGCCGGCTGAGGCAGAAAGGCCATAGAAAGACTTTTAATGCTCGGCAGAAAGAATATTCAGTATTCAAGCATCCTTTTGCTACAAATACAATGACCACTGATGCAGTAAAACCTGCTTAGTAATGCATTATACAGCTCTGGATACACATTGTTTTCTCATTCTGTCCTGCAGAGCATCAACACTATCATGTGACAGTAACACTGACCAAAGTCTCCAACATGATAAACCTCCTTCTCCAAACCGCAGCTGAAGGATACCCGACTGCATCCGAGGTAGGGTGGCCAGCCGTCCGGCTTTAGGTCGGACAGTCCAGTTTTTCAGCTGCCAGTCCTCCGCCCATGCAACGCTAGGACGGACACTTAAAATCCTCCTTTTGGAGCGAACTGCTTACATTTTTGATCAGTATTATCTGTCATTGGCTCAGGTAACAATGCTTTGTATTTCATTGGTTTAACAGCCTCATTTGACTTCTTATAGTGCTACCTATCGTGGGCGGACCTTCTGCGATTAGCCAGTGGTGGAATTGTGGCTCGCCCACCACTGGAAAATTGCAGAAGGTCCGCCCACGATAGGTAGCTCTAACTCTAAATGCTAGTCTGTGACTGGGTGGTTAAATTTTGCCCGCTCGCTCTGTTCTGCATACACCTCTACTTGAGTCAATTAGTCAGCTCTCATGCTCAGTAGACACAACATTTGGTGAGTAAAACAGTAATTTGTTATAGAATTCTTGCTTAAATTGGTCAAAAACTGGGTTATATGGGTTATATGGGTTATGGTTTCATTCTGTGTTGCAGTATCATGTCCCCATGTTCTTGGTATGACGTCCTCCTTTTGGGGTGTAATGTCCTCCTTTTTGTGACTATGAATGTGGCCACCCTAATCCGAGGAGGGCATGTTGCAGCACACGCCTCTCCGCCAATCAGGGTCCTTACACAGCGTATGAAGACCCAACACACATAGTTCGGTCACCTTCCCTGCAGATACGGTGGTCAATTAGTATCTGCTGCAGGCACTGCCAATTATGCTCACCAGATGGCGCCCAGCCAACCAGTGGTGACGCTGAGTTTCGAACCGAGGAGTTCAGAATTGCCACCTCGGCACCATTTCCCCTCCTTTTTAACCGAATCCAGTCAAGACCAATTGTAGTTCATTTCACTTATGTCGCTGCTGACACTCCCATTGCCACACGCCCCCACCCACATGCACACAGTCACCAGTCTCTTCTCTTCACCTGGCAGGGTAGGGAGCTCACGGACTGAAGTATCGTATGCGGAGAGTCACATATCCGTAATCAGCCGCCCTTCATGCAGGCACATCCACCTGTCAGCAGAGGTCGTCATTTTCCACCTTCAGTCCATCCCCTTACAGAGACACAGCCAATCATGTGTCTGCGTAGGTTGATAGAATAGATAAGATTCCAACTTGGGAGCTCAAGATCTCAGCACTGGTGGGCTAGCGTGTTTTACCGCTGTGACACCCATATACATTGATCAGCCATAACATTAAAACCACCTCCTTGTTTCTACACTCACTGTCCATTTTATCAGCTCCACTTAGCATATAGAAGCACTTTGTAGTTCTGCAATTACTGACTGTAGTCCATCTGTTTCTCTACATACTTTTTTTAGCTTGCCATCACCCTGTTCGTCAATGGTCAGGACTCTCCCAGGACCACTACAGAACAGGTATTATTTAGATGGTGGTTCATTCTCAGCATTGCAATGACACTGACATGGTGGTGGTGTGTTAGTGTGTGTTGTGCTGGTATGAGTGGATAAGACACAGCAATGCTGATGGAGCTTTTAAACACCTCACTGTCACTGCTGGACAGAGAATAGTCCACCAACCAAAAACATCTAGCCAAGAGCGCCCTGTGGGCAGCGTCCTGTGACCACTAATGAAGGTCTAGAAGATGACCAACTCAAACAGCAGCAATAGATGAGCGATCGTCTCTGACTTTACATCTATGAGTGGACAGTGAGTGGACACGATATTTAAAAACTCCAGCAGCGCTGCTGTGTCTGATCCAGTCATACCAGCACAACACACACTAACACACAACCACCATGTCATTGTCACTGCAGTGCTGAGAATCATCCACCACCTAAATAATACCTACTCTGTGGTGGTACTGGGAGAGTCCTGACCATTGAAGAACAGGGTGAAAGCAGGCTAAAAAGACATGTAGAGGAATAGATGGACTTATATATGAGAAGTGGAGCTGTAAAATGGACAGTGAGTGCAGAAACAAGGAGGTGGATTTAATGTTATGGCTGATCAGTGTATGTATGTATGTTTTTATAGGGGATTTAAAGTAAGTGTGACGGAGGATTCTGTGCCATTCGTGTTTGGCTGCATCAGTATTCCATTCCTAAGAGAGCTCACCTGTAAATGTTTATTATTAGTGTAGCTTTGCTTCTTGACTTGATCACGAAATAAATGTCACTTTCAGTAAAGCAAGCCATCACGACTCTAAAACATCAAAAACATGTCACGCCAAAACATGTCACGCATCAATCAGAGACACCAACGCGACACGGGGTGTGCTTAGCGCATTAGTACGATGAGAAAAATCCACTGCTGAAAGTTGTATTGATTAATCCTGAAGGTTAGAAAAGAACACATTTACAAGAGGTGTGATGGACCATTTTCCAATCAAATCACCTTCTCTTATTCCCTTTGAAAACCAAGTGCGCTCAATCACACCACACTTCGTGACATTTGTAATGGATAGAAATAACCAGCTGGCTGACATAACTTAAAGGTAGAGCACTACATAACTACGGGGCGTCTATGAAAGCAGCAGGCTCTGAAACAGGAGCTCAGAAACAGAAGGCAGTGGGCAGGTTATACGTAGACGAAACATAGACTGTGTTTAAAATGGATACTGTGTACTACAATACTGCCAGATTCACCTGGTAATAATAGTACACAAGTGAAAAATTTTAATAGTTATGGTAAAGGTATTACAAGAAGCATTGCCACATCAAGACCACAATGCCATCTGTAAAAATTATAATAAATCTAAAATAAAAAACCGCTCAGGTGGCGCAGAGGTAAAACACAATAGCGCACCAGAGCTGGGATTTCGAATACATCATATCGAATCTCAGCTCTGCCATCCGGCTGGGCTGAGCGGCCACATGAACAACGATTGTCTGTTGTTTATAGGGTGGGTAAGCCAGACAAGGGTTCCTCATAACTGGTGCAATTATGACCTCTGTTTGCTGATTGATGGCACCTGCGCAGAATTGGGGAATGATGCGATCGGGGTGTGGCTCTCCATGCACAAGGCTGATCCACATATGAACTCCCCTCGTGCAGGTGAAAAGAGGCAGTCGGTACTGCTCACGTGTCGGAGGGGGCATGTGTCAGTTGCGAAGCTCCTCAGTTAGCGGTGGAGGGTTGTATCGGTTGAGGTGAAGCATAACCCAATCAGGGTAATTGGATATGACTAGATTAGGGGAGATTTTTAGAAAAAAAATTAAAAATAAAATAAAAAGTATCTGTAATTCGTATCATGGTAGCTCCACTGCACTGCCCCCCAATTGGCTGCACTCGCCAGGTCATTATTATTATATTACAATATTGTAGCGGTGATATGTGAGTGACATTCAGGAATCTGTGTATATATATATATATGTAGCCTGCCGGATAGCAGACCGACGAGTTTGAAATGTCAGCTCTGGTGTGCTAGCGTGTTTTACCGCTGTGCCACCTGAGCGCCCCATACTGTTTCATGCTTAAAGGGTATAAGCACAAAAATTGCAATAGGGTGATATCACTACAAATTACTTACTATATTTTCCAAAATTAGCAACACATGATTGTCCTACCAACACATTCAGTATCTTTGTACTGTATTTAATTTAATTTAATTGAAGAAACTTGGACTCGAAATCATTGTTGTCTTTATTTATTGTTTGTTTGTTTGACACAACATTCATCAGTTCACAGGGGCGGCATGGTGGCTAAGTGGGTAGCACTGTCGCCTCACAGGTGGGGCGCTCCGGGTCCTTTCTGTGTGGAGTTTGCATGTTCTCCCCGTGCCTGCGTGGGTTTACTCCGGGAGCTCCGGTTTCCTCCCACAGTCCAAAGACATGCAAGTGAGGTAAATTGGAGATACTAAACTGTCCATGACTGTGTTTGATGTAACCTTGTGAACTGATTTACCTTGTGTAATGAGTGACTACTGTTTCTGTCATAAATGTAACCAAAGTGTAAAACGTGACGTTAAAATCCTAATAAACAAACAAAGGTTCACAAGGTTATATCAAACACAGTCATGGACAATTTAATGTCTCCCATTCACCTCACTTGCACATCTTGGACTGTGGTAGGAAACCAGAGCACCCACAGTAAACCCACACAGACATGGGGAGAACATGCAAACTCCACACAGAAAAGACCCAGACCAGACCGCTCCACCTGGGGATTGAACCCAGGACCTTCTTGCTGTGAGGCGACAGTGCTACCCACTTAGCCACGTGCCGCCTGTCTTTCTTTATTGAAATTGTTACTCCTGTTTCAGCTTGTCTGGGGTTGAGTTTTCTAAGGATAATCTATACTGTACATTAGACATGACATTAAAGAGTTGCAGAGTCAAGCTGGAGTTGGAATGGTCGGTGTTTTTGCATGAACATAAATCCAGAACCAGTGTTAGGTACAGACTCAATACTTGGAGCAAGTCTAAGAACGAGAAAAACGCTTGATTCTGCAGCAGGACAGTAATTTTTATAATCTGACTAATGAAACGATCATTCTTTCCTGGACTGAAAATATCATGCTGCATGTTTTTGACTTCTTTTTATTTTTAACTTTTAGTGATGATGTTACAGAGAGTCACTGTTATGTTTCTATAATGTATGCTGTTATTCTCTGTAATTGGATTCTACTGTGTGCTTGTGAATGCTTTTGGCTATTCGCATAGCTGGAAATAAAAGCAGATATAATTCTGTCAGAGTAGATCCCCAGTGGCTAGACACTCAATGCTTTGAACACTAATTCACTCTGTGCCTTATTTCTGCATCCATTCTTTTTATTATAGCCTTTCCCATTTTCTGTCCATTTCTCTTTCTCCCCCAGATCTACTCTCCCCCCCATCCCCCTTAAATCTATTGATTTTCAGGATCTTTGAACTTCAAACTAGGCAGCACTCCTGCTATGCTCACAAGCATCTCTCGCTCTCTTTCTGTTTCTCTCTGGCTCTCTCATCTCTGATGGTCATGCATGCACCGAGCAAGGTTCTGTATATAAAATCTACCATATGATGAACAAAAGAGTAAAAACAGGCCAAAGGGCTCAGGCTAATAAATATAGAATCTGCCATCTTCATCTATCTAAAGCAACGTGCTTATTATACAACTTTTACACATGCTCTGTTCTTTTATTATGTAAATATGGCTTTCAGCATTATGCCAGGGTGAATATGAATTCATAGTGTTTCATGCTTAAGGGCAAAATTTTTTTTTTTTTTCACTTATACATTTTGACACTTAAGAGTCTAAATATTTGCTTTTTAAAAATGTGATAAGCTTGGTCCTTAAAATTATGACTCAAACACCTTTTCATGCAGGTTATACATAGACTGTGTTTAAAATGGCATACTGTGTACTACCATACTGCCAAATTCACAAGTGTATATAATGTAATAGTACACAAGTGACAAATGCTAATAGATACACTGCCTGGTCAAAAAAAAGGTCACCACCTGGATTTAACTAAGCAAATATGTAAGAGCCTCCCATTGGATAATTACTGCATGGGTGATTATGTTTCATCTGGCAACAAGTTATTTAACCCTAACTGATGCAGTGAGTAGCTTCTCATTTGTTAAACAACCATGTCGAAAGACACATCCTGTGGTCGTGGAAAAGATGTTAATCTGTTTCAGAAGAGCCAAATTATTGGCATGCATCAAGCAGAGAAAACATCTAAGGAGATTGCTGAAACTACTAAAATCGAGTTAAGAACTGTCCAACGCATTATTAAAAAGTGGAAGGACAGTGGAGAAACATCATCTTCGAGGAAGGAATGTGGTCGGAAAAAAATCTTGAATGATCGTGATCGACGATCACTTAAACGTTTGGTGAAATCAAATGGTAGAAAAACTACAGTAGAACTCAGGGAGATGTTTAATAGTGAAAGTAAGAGCATTTCCACACACACACAATGCGAAGGGAACTCAAGGGATTGGGACTAAACAGCTGTGTAGCCTTAAGAAAACCACTTGTCAGTAAGGCTAATCAGCAAAAACGACTTCAGTTTGCTAGGGAGCATAAAGATTGGACTCTGGAGCAATGGAAGAAGGTCATGTGGTCTGATAAATCCAGATTTACCCCGTTCCAGTGCTTTATTCCAGTTCCAGTGTTATATTCCAGTGCTATAATCTGGGCTTGCTGCAGTTGGTCAGGTCTAGGTTCAGCAACGTTATGTGCCCAAAGAATGAGGTCAGCTGACTACCTGAATATACTGAATGACCAGGTTATTCCATCAATGGATTTTTTCTTCCCTGATGGCACGGGCATATTCCAAGATAACAATGCCAGGATTCATCGGGCTCAAATTGTGAAAGAGTGGTTCAGGGAGCTTGAGACATCATTTTCACACATGCCACCACAGAGTCCAGACCTGAACCCCATTGAGAATCTTTGGGATGTGCTGGAGAAGACTTTGCACAGTGGTCCAAATTTCCCATCATTAATACAAGATCTTGGGGAAAAATTAATGCAACTCTGGACAGAAATAAATGTTGTGACATTGCAGAAGCTTGTGGAAATGATGCCACAGCGAATGCGTGCCGTAATCAAAGCTAAAGGCGGTCCAACCAAATATTAGAGTGTGTGACCTTTTTTTTGGCCAGGTAGTATATGTTAAAGGTATTACAAAAAGCAATTCATGTGTAAATAATAATAACAGTAATACTACACTGATCAGCCATAACATTAAAACCACCTCCATGTTTCTACACTCACTGTCCATTTCATTGGCTCCACTTACCATATAGAAGCACTATGTAGTTCTACAATTACTGACTGTAGTCCATCTGTTTCTCTACATGCTTTGTTAGCCCCCTTTCATGCTGTTCTTCAATGGTCAGGACTGATCATTTTTCATCAGGTATTATTTGGGTGGTGGATGATTCTCAGCACTGCAGTGACACTGACATGGTGGTGGTGTGTTAGTGTGTGTTGTGCTGGTATGAGTGGATAAGACACAGCAATGCTGATGGAGTTTTTAAACACCTCACTGTCACTGCTGGACTGAGGGAACTGAGGATACAAATTACTTACTACATAATAATACACCAAGAAACTCATGAAATAAAACCTGAGAAATGAATTAAACAAACCCCCAACCAACTCTGGAAATAGAAAGGCGATTAGAATACTCCACAACCCCAGCACCCAAGAATAAAGAAATGAAGGTGACCACATCAGGGGCACAGTACCACTGTACTACATATAAAAAATCACCAGGAAGGACTGAAAACAAAGGGACAGAGTTGTGATTACTTGGGTATAACTCAGCCAGCTACTCAGTCCACTGGCTAGTTGTAACCCAACTACTCATCAGAAAAACAAAACAGTGGAACTCTGGAAGCTACCAAACTACTCACCCAGGAAATCTGGAAGCTACCAAGAGTCTACCAAGAAGCTACCAAGAAGCTACTGCTACAGTTTACTTACTATGTTCTTAGAAACAAACACTGTAGACCAGGGGTGTCAAACTCACGGCCCGCGGGCCAGATCCGGCCCGCCACGTCATTTTATGTGGCCCACGAGAGGTTAAACGACTGTACGATTGTTGTGACGGTTCGAGTCGTTACAGAGACGCATGTATAATTTAATAGGACACCTGCGCCTTCAAACGGCAACCGTGACATTGTAGTCATGGCAACTAACTTTGACCTTCGCTGAGAAGCCATGTGACTTTTTTACGGCAAAAGAACGTGGGTAGTAATGTAAACAATAATAATAAATATAGATAATTATCTTGCAGTATAATACCAAAGCATCGTCTGTAAGTAGTGGCGTTTATATTCTCAGTTGTTTGTAAATGTTTAGTGAGTATATCACAGCGTTTTAGTTACAAATTTACCGTAATTAAATACAACTGTTACCGTTACTATAGCAATTAGTATCTTTACACAAAATGCTAACTCGTTAGCGCTATTTTACGTTTGGTTAAATCTCATATTGTACCAGATGTAACACTTGACTACAGCTGTGTGCTTGTACTGTATTAAGTTCTTTATTGTTTTTATTTTTACTTCATTCTGGTGCACACAGTGTATCACACAGCTGGGAAGCAAATAAAACCGACTGTATTTTAAAGAGAGCTGTCTGTCTGTCTGTCTGTCTGTCTGTCTGTCTGTCTAGCTGAGCAAGGGGGATAAACTATTAGTGAGGGCAGAACAATTGTCTTAAAATACACTGTAAAACTCCTACATTAACTGCATCTCTCAAAATGCATGCTGATTTTGTGACCTGCAAAGTGACACATCCCACCAGTAGATGATGTTAAGAAATATTTACACATGATCCTAAAATGTACAAGAAGATAAGTAAGAAAATTAAGCAGAAGGAGGAAATGTAATGAAAATGAAAACAAGTTTGTGCTTCAGGAAGAGAAACCGGTGCGTCTCTTGTGTTATGAGGCTGTGTCTGTGGTAAAGGAGGACAATATAAATGCAGAATTTAGCCTCCAAGAAAAACAAAAGACTGCAATCACAGCAGAATACATTACAATCGGCCCTTTGAGGGCCACAATAATGCTGATGTTGCCCTCGGTGAATATGAGTTTGACACCCCTGCTGTAGAGCATTAGACAAAGAGCTAGCAAGAAAGGTAGTGAATATGAGGACAAAGGTACAGACATGTGATTACTTGGGTATAACTTAGCCAGCTACTCGGTCCACCGGCTGGTTACAACCCAACTGCTCATCAGAGAAACAAAACAGTGGAACTCTGGAAGCTACCAAACTACTCACCCAGGAGCTCAGGAGATGGAAATGAAGTCATGGAAACTGCAAGAGTCAAAAAGCTGCTACAGTTTACTAACTGTGTTCTCAGAAACAAACACTGGAGAGCACTAGAAAAAGAGCTAGCAAGAAAGGTAGTGAATATGAGGCAAAGGTACAAACATGTGATTACTTGGGTATAACTTAGCCAGCTACTCGGTCCACCGGCTGGTTACGACCCAACTACTCATCAGAGAAACAAAGCAGTGGAACTCTGGAAGCTACCAAACTACTCACCCATGAACTAGGGAGATGCCTGTGTCATCTGTAAGAGTCAGAAGGCGGCTACAGTTTACTTACTATGTTCTCAGAAACAAACACTGGAGAGCACTAGAAAAAGAGCTAGCAAGAAAGGTAGTGAATACGAGGACAAAGGTATACTTTTAAACTTTTCCCTTGGTGCAGTGTAGCATTTAATGAAGCACAGGAAATGCTTTCTGAGAGAACTATAATTTTCTTGTGTGGGCAGGTTAGGTCAGGGCATTTTGTCTTTAATTAAGAAGATTTTAAAGCATGTAGAACACAAAGGCTGAATCTCAAATGGTGTTTTCTTCACTACATATGGTACATAAAGTATAGAATAATAAAAAACGGTGGAACCTACACAGTGCACTGTAGGTTTAATACAACCCCAAATCAGAAAAAGTTGGGACAGTATGGAAAATGCAAATAAAATAAAAAATCAATGTTCCTTACATTTACTTTGACTTGTAATTGATTGCAGACAGTTTGAACCTGATATATTTCATGTTTTTTTTTGCTCAACTTTATTTCATTTGTTAATATACCTCCATTCCTGCATTTCGGGCATTTAGTAATGAGGTGAAAAAACTACATAATGATGTGATTCCAAACAGGTGATGTCAACAGGTGATTGTAATCATGGTTTGGTACAAAAGCAGCATCCAGGAAAGGCTTTGATGAGCAAAGATGATCAGAGGATCTCCAGTTTGTCAACAAATGTTTGAGAAAATGACTGAAATGTTTAAAAACAATGAACCTCAAAAAAAAGATTGGAAGGGATTTGCATATTTTTCCCTCTACAGTGCATAATATCATTAAACCATTCAAGGAATCGGGAGGAATTTCAGTGCATAAAGGCCAAGGGCGCAAGCTTAAGCTGAACATCTGTGATCTTAGATCCCTCAGACGGCACTGCATCAAGAACCGTCACTCAACAATAGCTGATATAACCACATAGCTGATATGTACTTTGGCAAATCTTTGTCAAGCACTACAATACAGAGTTACATTCACAAATGCCACTTAAAACTTTACTGTGCAAAAAAGAAGCCTTATGTTAACCATGTCCAGAAGCGGCGTCGACTTCTCTGTGCTTGGAGGCATCTAGGATGGACCATCACACAGTGAAAACGTGTATTGTGGTCAGAGGAATCAGCATTCCAGGTCTTTTTTTGAAAAAAATGGACGTTGTGTGCTACGGACCAAAGACGAAAAGGACCATCCAGACTGTTATCAGGAACAAGTCCAAATGCCAGGGTCTGTCATGGTATGGAACTGTGTCAGTGCCCTTGGCAAAGGTCATTCACACTTCTGTGATGCAGCATTAATGCAGAAAAGTACAGTGAGATCTTAGAGCACATATGCTGCCTTCAAGACGTCGTCTTTTCCAGGGACGTCCAGCATTTTTCAACAAGACAATGCAAAACCACATGCTGCACACATTACAAAGGCATGGCTGCGGAAGAAGAGGGTACGGGTACTGGACTGACCTGCCTGCAGTCCTGACCTGTCCCCAATAGAGAATGTGTGGAGAATTTTGAAACAAAAAATGTGACAACGACGACCCCCCGTACTGTTGCACATCTTAAGACGTGTTTGCAGGAAGAATGAGACAAAATAAAAGCTGAAACACTAAATCACTTTGTCTCCTCGGTGCCAAAATGTCTTTTAGATGATTGGATGGATGGATGGATGGATGGATGGATACTTTATTGATCCCGAAGGAAATTAAAGCCCCAGTAGCATACAGTAATACAACAAATAATTAACAGTACAAAACAAAACAAAAGCAAACAGAAGAACTAGAACTAAGTATTTCTTGTAATTTACATAAAATGGATAACTGGTAACTGTAATGATGCATGAGGTATAATTTTAGTGTAAAGATTGAATAGTAATTAAATTATTAAATAGTAAAGTGACATGTGACAATATTGCACAATGAGGCCAATATAGCCATATATATAAATACACATATATACACATATACATACATAAGTGCGGTGAAAAGGAATGGCAACATTACAAAGTGGTTGTGTTGCAGGGTTGAAATGCAGGAATGGATGTTTATTAATAGATGAAATGAAGTTGAGCAGATAAAACATGAAATATCTCAGATTCATCCTGTCTGCAATCAAATAAAAGTCAAAGTAAATGAAAGAAACTTTCATTTTCCATGCTGTCCCAACTTTTTCTGATTTGAGGTTGTAGAACAATACTTAGGAACCAGTCAAACAGAATCCAGCAAGTAGAACAAAGCTAAATAAGAAGAAAAACACTATTGTTAATTCAAATGTACCCAACAGTTAAGAAAATACAATTGATTAAAATTACTTGTATAAAAAGAAGTTCTGTAGTAGAAGCTGAATAATTAAATGCAGTGGAGTGAATGCTGCACACAATTGAACCAATTAGCTGACAATCACGGCAGCGTGCACACCGTGCTTCTCAAAGTGAAATAACGTAACCAGAAGGTGGATTTAGTTTACATGTCTGCCATTGTCCTACCGTGTGTTCGACCACTCCGACTTCACCTAAAAAAATAGACACAGCAGGCTATTATCTCACTAACGCACGACTTCGTGGTTGCCATAGTGCCACCACTTCTCACGTCCCTGCAAAGTGCTTTCATGAACCTAATTGAAGAAGCATTCCAATTTACGCTCAGCGGCACAGCAAAGCAATGACAAAGATTAAAAATATTTCCCTAGTGAAGATTATTTTCCTCCCCAGAGTGTCCAGAGAAGGGAAGGAAGAGAGAGGAGAAGTCTTTTATTAGTCAGGACTGAATGACATTAAGTGCTCTCTGCATCAGCAGCTCTGGTTTTTGATGGCATCGGTGCAGCGGTGACAGTATTAGTTACAAGGACTCATTTCTAGTCGTATCATATTGAGGAACTTCATTTGAAACGGTACAGTTTAATGTGGAATTTTTTAATAGATTCCTTTGTCAACTGCTGGCAGATCTGTTGATGGATGTAGGCCTGTGTGTGTGTGTGTGTGTTAGGGCTGAAACGATTCCTCGAGAAACTCAAGTAATTCGATTACTGAAAATCATCGATTCAAATTTTTCGCATCGAGGCATCGTTTAATCCATACAACTATATACAGCTCACGATGTTTCACGCTGTGTGGTCAGGTGACGTGAAGAAGTCGAGGGCTGCATCTCAAATCTCATACTTAAACAGTACTTAACAGGACTTAATCTGGGGACTTTTGCGATCAGTTTAATGAATACTACGTATTTAGACACGCCGCTCCTGCGTACTGTTCAGTGTGAAAGTATGCGATTTAAGACGCAGCCGAGATTTGATAGCGTGGACCGCAAAATGGAGAAAGAGAGAGACAATAGCGAGGGGCGAACAGAGGAGACGGAACAGAGAAAACCACAGAAAGTTTTAGATCATTTTAAGCTGGAAAAACCGAAAACTCAGTACCACATCCACACCATTAGAGTGTCTTGTTGATACTCTGACTTTTCTTCATTACAATCACCACGTGCTTTGTTGAAGACTTAGGCAAACACACATGTACACACACACAAACGCCAAATCTACCTCATCTAGGAGATACAATCCTGACAGAACTTTTTTTTGCCTCCTACAAATGCCTCCAAACAAAATTATAAAGGTTTATTTTCTGCGTGAGCTTTAGCTGAAACTTTCAGTTCTGAAAGTTGCACAAATTAGAGGCTTATATTTATGTATTATTGCTTATTATTATTTATGCCTTGACTGTACTGTATGCAAGGAATAAAAATTTACAAGTTGTTTTAAAACACGTGTCTTATTTAATCTTATATGTATTTATTTTTGCTCTTTAATAAAGCAAAAGTATTTCTTATTCGATGACTCGATTAATCGCTGGAATAATCGATAGAATACTCGATTATAAAAATAATCAATAGCTGCAGCCCTAGTGTGTGTGTGTTTGTTTCACCTTCACAATCATTGATGGTTTATTTAATTCAATATTTTAAGCCTGTCACGTTCAGTTTGCTTTCCAGCAAAGGTACAAATGTTGATATTTATATATTTTTATGCATTTTCTCCCTATTTTCCTCCCGATTTAATGCACTCAATTTTCTCTTCCGCTGCTAAGAGATACCAGATTGCATCCGAGGAGAGCACGTCGCTGTACACGCCTCTTCCGACACGTGTACAGCCCTCCTCTTCTCGCCCCTGCATTCTGCACAGGCGTCTCTTCCGCCAATCAGGGTCCTTACACAGCGTATGAAGACCCACCCACCCACACATAGTCCGGCCCCCACCCTGCAGATACGGTGGCCAATTAGTATCTGCTGCAGGCACTGCCAATTATGCCCGCCAGATGGCCCCCCTGGGCGCTAAATGTTGATATTTTAATGAGCTAATATTTTAATGAGCTAAACATTTACGGCCACCCCCTCCTTCCCCCACCATAAAAACCATATGGGAACAGCACCTTGTGGTTAGGGATGTATTTAATTTTGAGCTGATAATACGAGGGATCTTCAAAAAGTTTCTGCACTTTTATATTTTGGTTGGAAACCATGAGGGTGGGAGGAGTAGTAATTGGTTGTGTTTGAGGGACTGAGAGAGAGCTTATAGTCCGGATTTAGCGCCATCTGATTTCCACCTTTTTGGACGGTCAAAGAAGCTTTAAGGCGAAGAAGATTTTCATGTGATGATGTGAAAGCAGTGATGTATCAGTGGCTATGCGTTCAACCAAAAACATTTTTGCTGCATTTTTGACGGCATTAAAAAGTTGGTACGACGCTGGGAAAAACACATCGGAAAGTGACCATGTAGAAATGTGACGTCATTTGTTTATAAAATTCTTAATAAATAGAGTTTTTTTTAATGCATTTTCTCCCTTTTTTGTCTAATTTTTACCCAATTGCATTATGCTTCCTCTCTACTGGTGCTGACCACCGCCCCTGATTGAGGAGAGCGAGCTGACACACGCCCCCTCCGACACGTGAGCAGTAGCCGACTGCATTTTTTCACCTGCACCAGCCGAGTTCATATGCGAATCAGCTCTGTGCACGGAAAGCCACACTCTGATTGCATTATTCCTCTACTCTGTGCAGACGCCATGAATCAGCCAGCAGAGGTCATAATTGCATCAGTTATGAGGTCCTTATCCGGCTCCCTTACCCTGTATGAACAACAGCCAAACGTTGTTCATGTAGCCTCCCAGCCCAGCCGGATGGCAGAGCTGAGATTTGATACGATATATTCGAAATCCCAGCTCTGGTGTGCTAGCGTATTTTACTGCTAGAGCCACCTGAGCAGCTTGCAGAGACCTTTTGAAGAACCCTCGTACTTACTTGTAGTGTTCAATATGTTGAATAGTATACAGCATGCGTGAACAGACATAAAGACCTGAGTGACTTTGACAAGATCTGAATTGTTATGGTCAGACGACTGGGTTAAAGCATCTCTAAAGTCGTGTTTATACTTGTAGTTCGGTTACCTCGGTCCGGACCAACCAAGAAAATGACACACAGTATCATTTTAGTTTAGATTTGTTTGGCATTAACTTAAAACAAGTGATGTATGATGCACGTATGACATATTTTGCGAGCCAGTCATCAGATCTGGACAGAATGCACCAGGCTCCAGGACGGTCCAGGTCTGGACACTCTGGTTTGTTTCTACATCCCAAAAACATGTTAGAGTGAGTGTGAGTAAGTACATGTCAGTTGTGTATTTCTGCCTGGTGTATGAGGTTTCTAGGATAGCTTCTGGACCCACCGTTCCTGAGTTAGATTATCTAACTACCGATATAAAGGTGATGAATTGCTTCTTGAGCAAACTGACAGACTGTAATAATTTCCAAATGACTATTATGTATCCGTCATGCATCATGCATGTAAATGAATGAAGTTTAGTGAGTTAAACACTTTACAGACATTATTGCTTTTAATTTGCTGGGGGAAAAAGGTTTATTAGCATTTACAATTGCTTCCAGTTGATTAGCATGTCAATCTTGCTTTGATTTATATACACCCTACCAGACGTGTGTCTACATTAGTGGGGCCTGGCCACAGCAGATGCACGACAATCAATTATACAGTTTAACAACTACTATGTATGCATTTTACCTTCATAATTTATATTGTTGCACCTTTTACACAGGACAGCTGTATTGCTGTTTGATACAATCCAAACATCTTCCTTCCCGTTCTCAGCACTGCAGTGACACTGACATGGTGGTGGTGTGTTAGTGTGTGTTGCGCTGGTATGAGTGGATCAGACACAGCAGCACTGCTGGAGTTTTTAAATACTGTGTCCACTCACTGTTTACTCTATTAGATAATCCTACCTAGTTGGTCCACCTTGTAGATGTAAAGTCAGAGATGATCGCTCATCTATTGCTGCTGTTTGAGTTGGTCATCTTCTAGACCTTAATCAGTGGTCACAGGACGCTGCCCACAGGGCGCTGTTGGCAGGATATTTTTGGTTGGACTATTCTCAGTCCAGCAGGGACAGTGAGATGTTTAAAAACTCCATCAGAATTGCTGTGTCTGATCCACTCATACCAGCACAACACACACTTACACACCACCACCATGTCATTGTAACTGCAGTGCTGAGAATGACCCACCACCCAAATAATACCTACTCTGTAGTGGTCCTGTGGGGGTCCTGACCATTGTAGAACAGCATGAAAGGGGGCTAACAAGGTATGCAGAGAAACAGATGTACTCCAGTCAGTAATTGTAGAACTACAAAGTGCTTCTATATGGTAAGTGGAGCTGGACAGTGAGTGCAACAACAAGAAGGTGGTTTTAATGTTATGGCTGATCAGTGTATATCATATTTGGCTGGGTGATCATGAGACACAACTGGTGGTGTCTGAATGGTTGGAGAAGGTTGGATGGGGATCACAGCGACTCCTAATGGTCCACCTCACCTACTATGGCTTTTGGTATGAATCTGCAGGCTTCATAGGTGACACAGGAGACTCCTTGGCCAGCAAGGGTGCATCCAAATTGGGAAAATGTAAAAAGAATATCTGATCTAGAGGTATGTCAGGCAGATAGAGACTGGCAGACTTATTTTCAGTAGGAGTTCTTGTGTGCATGTTGAGACCGTTTCATCTAAATCAATACAGACTCTTAAACTACACTCAGTAACCCACTTAGAGTCACAGATATAAAAGTGATGAATAGGTGCTGGTGTAAACGGACAGACCGTAATACTTCCCAAATTATTATTATGTAGCCTTCATACATTATGCACCAGCAAACGGTGTCAAAATCTAAATCACATATAATAAATGTCTAAGTGAATTTGACTTTTTCTGCTGAAGAATAGCATTAGTGTTGTTTCTGCTGGAGATCGAAGGGAATAGATGTTTTTCCAGTTAGCTCGTCTTGGCTGTGCAGCACGTCTGGCTGGGAGACATGCAGAGAGCTCATTATTCACAGGCCTGTTTGAACAGCTGGCTCGGCACACAATACAACAACACACACCCATAATCACGTGCATTATGCCAGCCTGTTGCGGCTTTGCATCCTTCTGGTACCTACGCGTGGAGACTCACGAGGAGAAAAGTGATCACTTACGTAGACGCAGATGTACATGCTCACGCGCACATTCCCGGATAGAAACCGAACTCTGACTGTCAAACACACACACAGGGGGGGGTCAATTACCTAAAACTAACTTAATTAACTCACCTCATTTCAGCTTCGTCATCCCTGGATCGCGTTTGCCTTGTGTTAAACACAGGTGCAGTACCCATAAGCCCATGGGATACTCAGCTTGCCCGGCTGCTGTGGGAATAGCTTTGCTGGTCCAATGGGGAAACAGCTTGAACAGGTTATGGCCCAAAGCATTGTGGGGGTTTGCTTAGGCACATTTATTCACGTGAATAAATGAAGCTTAGTGCTTTAAGTACAGGAAAAAGATGGAGTTAGCATTTGCAATGGTTCCCAATCGATTAGCATGTCAATACTGCTCTGATATTTATCATTCCCATTTACTGCCTGTATTAAGCTACTTCTGTTATCTCCCACCTTCCACAAACTCACCCAGCAGGTGGATTGGCCTGTCTAAACTACCCCTAGGTGTCAGTAAGTCACTGGCTGAGTAACCAGGTACACTACATGGCAGCAACTTCAGACTCGACTCGGACTCGTTTCAAATGACTCGGACTCGACTCATGACTCACAAAAAAATTACTAGTAAAAACCAGAGTCCCTAGCGTCTGCATGTGTTAACATTAGTTACCACTGAGTGCCCTTGAGCAAGGCCCTTAACCCTCAATTGCTTAGATTGTATACTGTCACAACTGTAAGTCCCTTTGGATAAAAGCATCTGCTAAATGCTGAAAATGTAAAATGTAAATGTACTAAACCTAGGTTACTGATCTATGCCACACTGACAGTGCCACTTCAAACATACCTAGACAAGGAAAATTTAGATGCTATGAACTTCTTAAGTAAAGGCGTGAAAAACACCAAAAAAGGTAGTCCTGGAAATGGCTTATTGTCGCTTCGTCTAGAATAAAGCCCCTTAAAATATTAAACTACAGGCCTTCCTCACACTGCATGCATAAATGTCTAATCCTTTTCTCAGAATAACAAAGAAAAAATGAAAGATCTGCTCTATTGAGGCGTTCAGGGTGCCCTCTGAGTGAAGAGAGACAGACAGACAGAATAAAGAGAGTGAAAGAGGCATTGAAGTGACAGCAAATGAGAACAAAAAGCAGCAGCCATTCTCCTTTAATGCTCTTAAAACATGTGAAAGCAACATTCACCCTCATTTCAGACTAATTAGTGATAGCTTAAAAATAATACATGCTGGACTCTCATCTCTCTGCCCTGGCCGGCCACAGCAAGGTTGGCAAAGACCAGCACGGGTTGGAATAGCCTGGTGTTGGTTGGCTAGGTTTAATATGGGGTGGCACAAGTTGTAGGGCCTGGCATAGCCCGGAATGGTTTGGTAAAGCTTGGCACAGCTTATTCAGAGTTGGCATGAGCAAGAATGAGCCGCGTGGCTTGTGCCCCATCTGTACACGCTCTGCCCCACATCCATGTTTAATTAGAGTGGTGGTTATTTCTGGATAGTGCCAACGGACTGGCAGGATTACATTGAGGGATGAAGATATACAGACGGGCTATCGTACACACACATATATTCACACACAATGCCACCAATTATACCAGGATACATCTGAAACGAGGAGCATTCAAAAATGGTCCGGTGTTAAATGCTTAACATTCATGGATTGGTTCACAGGTACAGAATCAGATTTTTAAGCAAGAGTTGATTGGGGAACTGAAGGTATAAGCTCCTTCTAAATATATATTTATATATACTGTATATACAACCCCAGAGAAAGTTGGGACAGCTGGAAAATGCAAATAATAAAAAACTGTTTTACATTTACTTTGTCTTTTATTTGATTGCAGACAGGATGAACCTGAGATATTTCATGTTTTATCTGCTCAACTTCATTTCATTTATTAAGAAACATCCATTCCTGCATTTCAGGCCTTTGCACATACCAAAAAAAGGTTGGGACAGTAAAGCATTTACCACTTTGTAATGTTGCCATTCCTTTTCACCACACTTAAAAGACGTTTTGGCACAGAGGAGACCAAGTGATTTAGTGTTTCAGCTTTTATTTTGTCTCATTATTCCTGCAAACACGTCTTAAGATGTGCAACAGTACGGGGGGTCGTCGTTGTTGCATTTTTTGTTTCAAAGTTCTCCACACATTCTCTGTTGGGGACAGGTCAGGACTGCAGGCAGGCCCGTCCAGTACCCGTACCCTCTTCTTCCGCAGCCATGCTTTTGTAATGTGTGCAGCATGTGGTTTTGTATCGTCTTGATGAAAAATGCTGGACGTCCCTGGAAAAGATGACGTCTTGACGGCAGCATATGTTGCTGTAAGAGCTTAATGTACTTTTCTGCATTAATGCTGCCATCACAGAAGTGTAAATGACCTTTGCCATGGGCACTGACACAGCCCCATACCATAACAGCCCCTGGCTTTTGGACTCGTTGCTAATAACAGTCTGAGTGGCCTTTTTTCGTCTCAGTTTTTTTTTTTTTCAAAAAAGACCTGGAATGCTGATTCATCTGACCACAATACACGTGTCCACTGTGTGATGGTTCATCCTAGATGCCTCTGAGCTCAGAGAAGTCGACGCCGCTTCTGGACATGGTTAGCATAAGGCTTCTTTTTTGCACAGTAAAATTTTAAGTGGCATTTGTGTCAAAGCAGATAAAACATTAAATATCTTGGGTTTAAACTGTCTGCAATCAAATAAAGTCAAAGTGAATTTAAGGAACACTGCATTTTTATTTTAGTTGCATTTTCCATACTGTCCCAACTTTTTCTAATTTGGGGTTTAGCTATACAGTATATGTATATAGCTTCTATCTATCTATCTATCTATCTATCTATCTATCTATCTATCTATCTATCTATCTATCTATCTATCTATCTATCTATCTATCTATATATCTATATATCTATATCTATATATCTATATATATATCTATATCTATATCTATATCTATATCTATATATATATATACAGTATATATATATATATATAAATATATATATATATATATATATATATATATATACCTGTATATATATATCTTTTTTTTTTTTTTTTTTTTTTTTTTTTTTATGCATTCAGCCAAAATTATTTGGACACCTGACCATGAGCTTGATCGACATCCCATTTCAAAAGCAATGGAATTAATGTGTGATCTTTTCGACTACAGCCAGGCTCCTTACAAGACTTTAAAGTGTGTCTGTGGTAATTAGTGCCCGTTTAGTCAAAAAAGCATCTGTCATGAATTAACGAATTTTTAGTAATTGGTGTGTTTATATTTGTAATCAGTGGGCACAAATTCCCATAGATATACTTCAAACACTATTTTAAAAAAGCATTTGTTTTTTTAAATATGATGTCCAACAAGCTCATGGTCAGGTGTCCAAATACTTTTGGCCATATAGTGCGTTTATTCACTACACTTTCTGTCATACATACAAATACCACAGCACTTTTTCAGCAATGTACTTTCACTCTCCCTGTGTTCTTTAGTGAGCTTCAGCATTCATTTATTAGTGCACAAATAGCAAACACTGCTGTGGAGCTCTAACACACACACACACACACACACACACACACACACACACACACACACACACACACACACACACACAAAGAGAAAAATGGGGAGACAGACAGACGCAGAGCTCTAATGAGGCCGCTTGCCTGGTCCAGTGTGGTTGTTAATATAAAGTAAGTATAAAAACCTGGTGTAATAGCAGCCTGTTCCTGCTATCACAGATTCATTAAGAGAGGACTAGTTAGCAAAAACATGTCATTAGTGGAGAGGGAGGAGAAAAGAGAGAGACAAAAAAACTGGGAGAGAGCGAGAGAGTGAGTCCTAATGAGCAAAGTATGGACAGATAGAACCGGGAAAACAATGGTGCTGATCCATGCAGCCAGGTTAGAGGCTTTAACATGACACCAACACACACACACACACACACACACACACACACCAACACAGTGTGTCACTGATAGCTATTTATGTGGGTGTTTTGCTCATTACTGCACAGATAAAAATGGGAAAATCAACCCAACATCAACACACGTTTACATTCAGAAAAAACACCCTGTTATCACTACATTCTAATAAAGTAAAGTTTATCTTTACCATGATTCTGACTTCAAAGCGTCTTTATAAAGGTAAAAAAATATCTCATCTAGCAAGACATTAATGAAAAAAAATACAAAACAGACAAAGGATGGAAATATATTGTGGTGAATTGACACCTCAGCGGTCACATACAAACTGGAAAGAGGCTGGCATTAGGCTGGGTTTATGTGCGTTCCCTAATTATATACACTGTATAATACACAGAGCCTCTAGTGCCCATGATAGACAATCAGTCTTGCAAATGGTACAATTTGATTTGCACATTTACACAAAGTATTGTTTTATTTGCGCAGTGCACAATTGCAAACATAATGTCTATATACACCGATGAGGCATGTTTCTACACTCACTGTCCATTTTATCAGCTCCACTTACCATATAGAAGCACTTTGTAGTTCTACACTTACTGACTGTAGTCCGTCTGTTTCTCTACATACTTTTTTAGCCTGCTTTCACCCTGTTCTTCAATGGTCAGGACCCCCACAGGACCACTACAGAGCAGGTATTATTTAGGTGGTGGATCATTCTCAGCACTGCATTGACACTGACATGGTGGTGGTGTGTTCGTGTGTGTTGTGCTGGTATGAGTGAATCAGACACAGCAGTCCCTGTCACTGCTGGACTGAGAATAGTCCACCAAACAAAAATATCCAGCCAACAGCTCCCCGTGGGCAGCGTCCTGTGACCACTGATTAAGGTCTAGAAGATGACCAACTCAAACAGCAGCAATAGATGAGCAATCGTCTCTGACTTTACATCTACAAGGTGGACCAACTAGGTAGGAGTGTCTAATAGAGTGGACAGTGAGTGGACACGGTATTTAAAAACTCCAGCAGTGCTGCTGTGTCTGATCCACTCATACCAGCACAACACACACTAACACACCACCACCATGTAAGTGTCACTGCAGTGCTGAGAATGATCCAACACCTAAATAATACCTGCTCTTTGGTGGTCCTGTGGGGGTCCTGACCACTGAAGAACAGGGCGAAAGCAGGCTAAAAAAAAGTATGTCGAGAAACAGATGGACTACAGTCAGTAATTGTAGAACTACAAAGTGCTTCTATATGGTAAGTGGAGCTGATAAAATGGACAGTGAGTCTAGAAACAATGAGGTGGTTTTAATGTTATAGGTGATCAGTGTATACAGACGTACAGTACGTGTATCCCAGCTTGTTTGAAAGGAATATACGGGGCAGCACAGCGGTAAAAACACACGCTGGAACCAGAGCTGGGATCTCGAATACATTGTATTAAATCTCAGCTCTGCCTGCCGTCTAAGGCTGAGCGGCCACATGAACAACAATTGGCCTGTTGTTCAGATATGGGCGGGTCTAAGCCGGATGGGGTCTCTCTCTCATGACTGGTGCAATTACGACCTCTGCTGGCTGATTGATGGCGCCTGCACAGAGATGAGAAAAAAGAGTACTCTCAGGGTGTGTCTCTCCATACACAATGCTGAGCTGCACTGCACTCGTCAAAGTGTAGGTGATAAGATGCATATGGCATGCTGCCCACGTGTCGGAGGGGGTGTGGGTTAGCTTCGTTCTCCTCAATCAGAGAAGGGATCGGCATTGGTGGAGAGGAAGCATGACGCAATCGGGCAATTGGACGCGCTAAAAGGGAGAAAATGCATAAAAGAAAATATATATATCAGTGGCAGCTGCTGGTCTTTCAAAGAGGGGAAGCTCATTGTTGGCTTACATCATAAAATTGGTCAATTTATTTATACATAAATTCTGCCCTCTGTTCCTCAGCTCCAAGAAAATGGCCTGAAATGGGTTGCAGTTTTTCTTACGACTTCACTCGCAAAATCCGTGATGGGACTGAAGCTCACAGTGATTAAGTGACGGTGTAGATCTCAAAATAGCTGTCAATCAAAACGGGATTCAGCCTTTTCACTGATCCTCCAATCATCTTGCAGAAGCTCCGCATCCAGACCCGCCTACAGCTCCATTCACCACAGAGACGCTCAGCGTCCGGGGGCGGGACAAAATCGTGGCATTTATCCAATGACCGGCGAGTTTCGAAGCAATGAAAAAAACCCTTCCATTCAGTCCCATTGAAGTGAAGAGACGCTCAGCTTCTGCGGGCAAATGCATTGACGCTACGGGAATGTATGAGAAGTTCGAGTCGATTTGTGATAAGTAGCTGATTCTGAACGAACTCGTCTTCAAGATGAACGTGTTCTAACGCATTTGAAATGTTAACACAACTGTACATATTTGACCATTAAATTTTTGACATTTTAGGGGAAGCTGAGCTTCCCTTGCAGTCTTAGAGAAATCGCCACTGATATATATACAGTGTATCACAAAAGTGAGTACACCCCTCACATTTCTGCAGATATTTAAGTATATCTTTTCATGGGACAACACTGACAAAATGACACTTTGACACAATGAAAAGTAGTCTGTGTGCAGCTTATATAACAGTGTAAATTTATTCTTCCCTCAAAATAACTCAATATACAGCCATTAATGTCTAAACCACCGGCAACAAAAGTGAGTACACCCCTTAGTGAAAGTTCCTGAAGTGTCAATATTTTGTGTGGCCACCATTATTTCCCAGAACTGCCTTAACTCTCCTGGGCATGGAGTTTACCAGAGCTTCACAGGTTGCCACTGGAATGCTTTTCCACTCCTCCATGACGAAATCACGGAGCTGGCGGATATTCGAGACTTTGCGCTCCTCCACCTTTTGCTTGAGGATGCCCCAAAGATGTTCTATTGGGTTTAGGTCTGGAGACATGCTTGGCCAGTCCATCACCTTTACCCTCAGCCTCTTCAATAAAGCAGTGGTCGTCTTAGAGGTGTGTTTGGGGTCATTATCATGCTGGAACACTGCCCTGCGACCCAGTTTCCGGAGGGAGGGGATCATGCTCTGCTTCAGTATTTCACAGTACATATTGGAGTTCATGTGTCCCTCAATGAAATGTAACTTCCCAACACCTGCTGCACCCATGCAGCCCCAGACCATGGCATTCCCACCACCATGCTTGACTGTAGGCATGACACACTTATCTTTGTACTCCTCACCTGATTGCCGCCACACATGCTTGAGACCATCTGAACCAAACAAATTAATCTTGGTCTCATCAGACTATAGGACATGGTTCCAGTAATCCATGTCCTTTGTTGACAGGTCTTCAGCAAACTGTTTGCGGGCTTTCTTGTGTAGAGACTTCAGAAGAGGCTTCCTTCTGGGGTGACGGCCATGCAGACCAATTTGATGTAGTGTGCGGCGTATGGTCTGAGCACTGACAGGCTGACCCCCCAGCTTTTCAATCTCTGCAGCAATGCTGACAGCACTCCTGCGCCTATCTTTCAAAGACAGCAGTTGGATGTGACGCTGAGCACGTGCACTCAGCTTCTTTGGAAGACCAACGCGAGGTCTGTTCTGAGTGGGCCCTGCTCTTTTAAAACGCTGGATGATCTTGGCCACTGTGCTGCAGCTCATTTTCAGGGTGTTGGCAATCTTCTTGTAGCCTTGGCCATCTTCATGTAGCGCAACAATTCGTCTTTTAAGATTCTCAGAGTTCTTTGCCATGAGGTGCCATGTTGGAACTTTCAGTGACCAGTATGAGAGAGTGTGAGAGCTGTACTACTAAATTGAACACACCTGCTCCCTATGCACACCTGAGACCTAGTAACACTAACAAATCACATGACATTTTGGAGGGAAAATGACAAGCAGTGCTCAATTTGGACATTTAGGGGTGTAGTCTCTTAGGGGTGTACTCACTTTTGTTGCCGGTGGCTTAGACATTAATGGCTGTATATTGAGTTATTTTGAGGGAAGAATAAATTTACACTGTTATATAAGCTGCACACAGACTACTTTTCATTGTGTCAAAGTGTCATTTTGTCAGTGTTGTCCCATGAAAAGATATACTTAAATATCTGCAGAAATGTGAGGGGTGTACTCACTTTTGTGATACACTGTATATATATAGAAAGTGAGTGAATGAGAGTAATTTGTCATGTATTTGGTTCAGAATGGTGGATTGGGACAGAGCCATTGATGCTAGTGAGCTACTGGATTTCTCATATACTGGATATATGACCTAAAAACAACATGCTGTTTAAGTTTGTTAAAGAAAAATGAAAACACCAGGATATACTGAACCCCTGAGGATGATTTTGCATGATAAGCATTTTGTACTTTGTTCACCGTGAGGCTAGTCACATATTGCCGCTTACCTCGGCATTTATGCCTTTTACATGATAGGCCTACGCAGCAAAGAGCTTTCTGCTGGCTGTGCTTTTCTGCTGAGTGTTATTTAGAAAACAATCCACAAAATTAAATAAAAGTATCGACAGTGTTCACACGCAGCCATTTATTAAATTTATTTTAGTGTAAAGCAAGAACGCTCCGCAGAGTCATCAATTGGAGACGTGAGAAAATGGGTTAATGAAACTTTGTTTCAATCAAAGGAAGCACTCAGTCTCATTAAAGAGCTTCCAATCCACAACGAGTGATTCCAGGATTCCCATTTCACAGCTCACTAGTCACCATGCCGAATTTTCCTCATGGATCTTGTATCACGTGGTTCTATTTTAAAGTGGAATACAACAGTTACACACCGTTTTTGTGAAACACTGAGAATTAGTTTATTTTCGCCACGTTTGTGTGGAGCTTCTGACCACATCACATGACATGGTTTGTCTCATTAGTGCTGCTTTGAAAAGGTCAGAGGGCCAAAGTTCAATCAGACTAAATATTGAGCGCAGTGGTGAGCTGTTAAAACCGAGCATCAAAGTGGTAAATCTTTGAGGTGCATTTTTTTATTTTTTATTAGCATTTTTACGTCATGCTTTACACACTTTGGTTACATTCATGACAGGAACGGTAGTTACTGGTTACATGCAACATGCAAACTCCACACAAAGGACCCAGACCACTCCACCTGGGAATCAAACCCAGGAACTTCTTGCTGTAAGGCAACACTGTTACCCACCCAGCCACTGTGCCGCCCAACTCTGTAAGTTGCATGATATCCAAAATACACCTTTGCCTCAACCATCTCAAAGGTGAATTTTCCAGTGTTTGTGCTGTTGCTTCTATATTGCTTTCCTGGATTCACTACTTTGCTGCTCTGTTTTTAAAGCCTCAGTCAAAACTTTGACCCAGTTTGCAGTTAACCTTCTTAAAGCTCCGCCAGTAACACAAAATAGGGCTGGCACCGATCCGATACTCTGTATTGGTATCGGTCAGATATTGGCCCAAATTACTGGATACATTCTTATTGATTTTTAATTTGTATAAACGTGCACAAGTGTTTTTATTTGCCAGTCGAGCTTGTCAGCGAATGTAACCATTTTTGGTTCATGGAGGGAGATGTTAGTTGACATGCTAGTGTGTTGTGCCATCTCATTCCATTGGTTTGAATGACATGAAGCTAACTGTGTTAGCTTAGTAAGCGAAAACTGATGGAATCTCTGTATAAGAAGTGCGTTCGAATGACCTGACTTATAAGTTGATGACTTATTAGAATCTTCTCTACTTAGGCAGCTGCCTATGTAGGCAGTAAGACAGCAAGGCAGCTCACTAGGTTTTCCAGTAACAAGTGTATATCACTTTTGATAAATGCCATAAATGTAATGTACTAGAACTGGGCGATATGGCCAAAAATGTTATCACAATAATTTTTTCTATATTGATCAATATCGATTATTATGATAAAGATTTTGGTAACATTGTCACAGTTTATAAAGAATAGAAATCAGATAGTACTGTTTTAAAATATTTATTATATGAACATAATATACATGCAACATAGTATGCAAATTACACAAAGCAACACAAATAGTAAAAAAAAACAAAAAAAAAACAGACTTGTTGATCCCTTAAGTCATGCACTTTCAGGAGGTTTTTGAAGGTTCTTTCTCCACCGTACTAATAAGCATCATGTCTTTGTGATAGCTGTCGTTATTTCATGGTGCCTTTCCGATTTTTTTTCGTACATGGTAATGGCAAAAACACGCCACAACTGACTGCTGCTTAAAATAAAGTCCACTGCTTGATAACCGACTAACAGCACCGCTAGATGGCTGGGTAACAACACTTAAACGCCGTTTTGTTAAACTTTCTGTGTGCTCGACTGGGTGGTATTTTTTCAAATTATAACATAAATTGGTAGCGTTTCCTGACTTAGTTAGTACTGAACGGCGACATATTTAGCATTTTGCGCTTTGTTAGAATTAAGAAATCCGAACCACTGGCCTTTCTAGGGAACAACGTCATCAAAATCAGACGGCTTACCTTCGCCTTCTCTTTTGCTTTCGGGCTGTTCATTTTCCCGTAGCTTGCTACTGTTTAAGCGCTATTCCTCGTCTTGTTCAATTCAGCGTGCACCCTGATTGGTTATTGTGCCTGCTTTACGCCTAACCTATGTGCTGCGTGATTAGACTGTTTTCTGTGTTTTTCGGCACTAGTGAGGAGGAACAATAGAATCGATAATATGCCCAAAGCTTATAATCATAATCGAGGGAAAGTGTATCGCGATACATATCGACATCGTTTTATCGCCCAGCTCTAAAATGTACCGCTGAACCCTGTGAAAAGACAGAAGGGGGGTGATGCAAAGATGAGAAATTCAGAAACAAAGGAAACACACAAAAAAAACAAAAAACAAAGAGAAGCATGAGTATGAAATAAAGGCTCAATTGGGTGCAACGTACCAAACGACTTGATTCACCATCCACCAGCTTAAAAGTGAAAACACGGAAAAACAGAAAGCAGCAAGAGCTGGAGAAGTTGCCACAGCAACTGTAAAGAACTCGCTAAGAAAATACCATGGCAACTAAGGAAAGCTCAACCGATATCAATTACTTCTTCTTTTTCATTTATAGAACAATGTGTTTAGCTAAAGCTATTAATGCCTAATGGACGCGTGGAATTCATTTGCGTCAACCTTCCCTCCCAATACCCAATCCTTCCCCCCATCCCCCAGCACCATACACACACATCGTGTCCGATGAAAAACACGTATCTCCAAAAACGTCGTCAGTCTGTCGGTTTCATGCGTAAAATGGACTTCTGTGTATTGTAGACAGCAAACAGGGACATACGCAGATTTCTTTTGGTGAATTCCAAAGAGCACGTCCAACTTCCTGCACAACCTGTTGTGTGTTCTTTTAAATACTGCCGGTATGAATGCATGTTTTAGCATGAGCAGAGTGTAATATTAAACTATACTAGACTATACGTGGTCAAAATCAGCACATTTAATCTAGCAGCCGATGGAGATACTTGTTAAAGAGATTGCATGATTTTTCATCTTTTTATTGGTCATTTTGATATTCGCTGCTATGGACAGGCAGAGATTTATACCCACAATCATACACGTTTATGACAATATGCTGTCCAGTGTGGGCATGCCCGGTCAGACCAATTCTAAATCTGGATGAAGAAAATTTTCAATCACAAAGGCTCCAAACTGGTTAGTTAGCACGGCTTGGATTCAAATCTGATTTGTGAAGAAGCAATATCCATATGTTTACCATGTGACACTTGGGTAATCAGATATTTAACTTTCAGTAAATGATACAGTTTTCTCTGCTGGAGAGTGTTGTCAAGTGTTTAAAATTTCAAAAAATCTACTGAAAAGAAAAAGAAAATAATTGAAAATCAACAACGAATGAGAAATAATTACATTTAGGAACAACACAGATAAAAGGCAGCCAACAGCGAGGAAAACAGGAACAAATGAGCAGAGCGACAATGCCAAAGAACAGAAGGCCAATGTGACTCATTGTGCCTGCAATAATCACACCACCCCCTACCAGAAAGATGATCTGACAATCTATAGAAAATCATCTCATTTATCTCTATCTGTTTCACAGTCTCACCCTCCTCAGCGAGATCTGGTCAGACTGCCTTCTCTACTTTTGCACCAACTGTCCCTGGCAAAATGGCCACAGCCACACTGCATTAATGAGAGAGAGTGGCGTTTCTTGCTGCCGACTGCCAATCCACACCATTTGTTCTTCACAGGAACCGTTTCAAAACCAGGGTACCCGTGAGCCATGTGCAAAGAGAGATGACAAACAAAGCATGATGGGTCTTTAGCCACTATTGATCATGTCCTTTAGATTCATTGGTAGGAGCGGTTGAGTCATGGGGGTACTCGAAGAGCTAAAGAGCGTCATTAGCGTTAGCCTCTATTCATTTCACGTTGTTCATGAGGAAGTCCTGGAAATGACCAGTTTTGCTTAATGGGGGCATTAATTCCTGGCATTTAAACTGAGTCAGTAACCTTGTTTGGAACTGCAGTGTGACCAAAAATAAGCAATTTTTAACTTTGTTTAAAAACCCTTTTATGTTTTACTTTACTTAATCTTACTAAACTTATTAATTAAATTAATTTAATTTATATTTTCTTTTCTTTTTTATGTAAAGCATTTTATCCCTCATGTTTTAATTTCATGTTTATTTACACTGATCAGCAATAACATTAAAACCACCTCCTTGTTTCTACACACACTGCCCATTTTATCAGCTCCACTTACTATATAGAAGCACTTTGTAGTTCTAAAATTACTGACTGTAGTCCAACTGTTTCTCTGCATGCTTTGTTAGCCCCCTGTCATGCTGTTCTTTAATGGTCAGGACCCCCACAGGACCACCACAGAGCAGGTATTATTTAGGTGGTGGATCATTCTCAGCACTGCAGTGACACTGACATGGTGGTGGTGTGTTAGTGTGTGTTGTGTCGGTATGACTGGATCAGACACAGCAGCGCTGCTAGAGTTTTTCAAATACCATGTTCACTCACTGTCCACTCTATTAGACACTCCTACGTAGTTGGTCCACCTTGTAGATGTAAAGTCAGGGACGATCGCTCAGCTATTGCTGCTGTTTGAGTTGTTCATCTTCTAGACCCTCATCAGTGGTCACAGGATGCTGCAAACGGGGCACTGTTGGCTGGATATATTTTTGGTTGGTGGACTATTCTCAGTCCAGCAGTGACAGCGAGGTGTTTAAAAACTTCAGCAGCGCTGCTGTGTCTGATCCACTCATACCAGCACAACACACACTTACACACCACCACCATGTCAGTGTCACTGCAGTGCTGAGAATGACCCACCACCCAAATAATACCTGCTGTGTGGTGGTCCTGTGGGGGTCCTGACCATTGAAGATCAACATGAAAGGGGGCTAACAAAGCATACAGAGAAACGATGGAAAGATGGACTACAGTTTTAATGTTTTTAATTATTCCTTATGTAAAGCATGTTGAATTGCCACTGTGTATGTAAGGTGATATACAAATAAACTTGCTCTGCCTTAACAAGCTAGAAAGGCTGAACTAGTGAAACACGGTGCTAACAATAGCGACCGCCTAATCTGCAAATGGTTTCATAAGCACCATATCTATAACTCATTTTCTTTTTTTACAACTTTTCTGCCCGTGCTAGACGGGTACACCCCAACCAGCCAAAAGTATGGCAGCTCTCTCTCACATTAGTTCTCGAGTTGTTTTTTTTATTTTAGCCGTCCCTCGCATTGCTTGCCTCCTTTATTTCACTGGTCTTCAACTTTATCAAACACTTTATCTTATGCCAGTAACCTGCCTCCTCACATGATGTGTTCAGCTGAGTTGGAGTCGCTTGGAGTTGGAGTTGTTTGAGTTTCCAGTAAATGCACAGGTTTGATTTCTTCCACCATTGATTTTTGTTGTTCCTCAGACAGTCGGGTACGTGTACAATTCTCTGCCAACGCAAGAATTCAAAGGAATTGATTTTTTTCTTCCAATTTTCTTTTTCACTGTCTAATTTTTCCATCCATATGTTATTTTAAAAATACATGATCTGAACAGGTCAAATATTTGAACACAAAATGCATCACTGCACTTAAAGATTCATACACAGTATGTCCAAAAGTATTTGGACACCTGATTATGAACCTTTTGGACATCTTATTTCAAAAACAAATTACATCTAAGATTTTCAGCTTTAATAATTGCCACTCTATGTCTGTGGGCATTTGTTCCCATTCGGTTAAAAGAGCATTTGTATGGCTCAAGCCGAGCGCTGAGCAAAGCGGCTATTTGCGCCGAGGGTCGGGGTGAGAGCAAAGCGCAAAACGCTCCTCAAGTCAATGAACCTAAGAAAACAACAACTGCGACAAACACGTCTACGTCTTCTTATCACCAATAGCTGAGCGATGCTTTTTACATAACAACGAACATCTGTAACAAATACACAAATACTCGCACATAATCTACACACTCCGCCATGATATTATTACTCTGTACATTCATTAAGCATTGCCCACCTTTGATGACGCATGCTTGGTTCTCAAAAACTGGTGGAAACGTGGGTTGGTTCTCTACAAAACACCAAAGTTCTAAGAAACCTGAACAGAACCGGTTCAAGAACCAGGGTTCTTTTGGTGGAAAAGCGCTAAGTGTGACCTCTGACATTCCAGTAGACTCTAGATGTGTGCTTTTCTAGAAACTGCATCGTGCACATCTGAATGAGTACATGATAATACAATAATGATCAGAACTGCACTCTCAGTTACAGTAATAATGCATGTGTGGGTCGCTCTTGTATAGAATGTGTTTCTGTTTCAGGTCCAGGCACGGCTTTTTCTCCTCCACTCTCCTTTAAACCCCAGTCATCTGTCGTTCCTCTTCTCCCTCAGCATGGTGTCAAATTAGCTTCACCTGTCAGATTAGGTGACAGGTTCATGAATAACCGGACTTTCTCTTTTTCTCTCTCTTCACTCTCTTCAGATTGTTAGCCAGAGACGTTGAAAAGGAAATAAATCTCCATGGTGACAGGCATCGATAAAGCTGACACTCAAGCACGTACACATGAACACACAAAATCCCACGGGTAAGAGAGAGGTTCAGCTCAGGGAAAGAATCATGGGACGTCTGAAATGAGTTCAGTTAATGCCTGGAGCACGTTTATGTTTAGGTTCAGGTTTAGGTTCCATCATTTGAAGGAATACAAAAATCCATAAATCTGAAACATGAGTGATATAGGGTGTGTCCAAAAACCTAGTGAGCTGCCTTGCTGTCTTACTGTCTACACAGTCAGCTGCCTCAGTAGAGAGGATTCTAAGAAGTCATCAACTCATAAGGCAAGTTATTCGAACACACTGCTTAGCGATAACATCGGGTTTCGCTTACTAAGCTAACACAATTCGCATCATGCCATTCAAACCAATGCGTGTCAAATAACATCTCCCTCCGTGTACCGAAAACAATTAAACTGTCCCTGACAAGCCCGAATATGCAAATAAATACACTTGTACTCGTTTATACAAAATAAAAATCAATGATAATTTATTTACGTTTAAAAATAACTCAGTTCTTTTCTCCGCATCGTCCACCATATTTTTTGTTTTTCTGTGATACAACCCTCCACTGCTGACTGAGGAGCTACGCAACTGACACACGCCCACTCCGACACGTGTGCAGCACGAGACGAGTTCATATGCAGATCAGCCTTGTGCAGGGAGAGCCACACGCTGATCAGCATTATTCCTCATCTCTGCGCAGGCGCCAATCAGCCATTAGAGGTCAGTATTGCACCAGTTATGAGGAACCCTGGTCTGGTTTTTCCCACCCTGTGAACAAAAGCCAATCGTTGTTCATGTGGCCGCCCAGCCCAGCCGGATGGCAGAGCTGAGATTTGATATGATGTAGCTCTGGTGTGCTAGCATATTTTACTACTACCTATTTTATTTATGCATTTTCTCCCATTTTCTCCCAATTTAGTGTAGTCAATTTGTCTTCCGCTGCTGGGGGATCCCTGATTGCAGTTGAGGTGGGTATATTGCTGCTCACGCCTCTTCTGACCCATGCGCAGCCTTTAGCGGAACCCTTTTTCACCCATGCACTTTGCACAGGCACCTCTCTATCTGCCAATCAGGGTCCTTACACAGCATTTGAAGACCTCACCCACATAGTCCGGTCATCCCGCCCTAGAAGGGACGTGTTTGCAGCAGGCACTGCCAATTACGCTCGCTAGATGGCGCCCAGCCGACCGGTGACAACGCCGAGTTTCAATCCAAGGAGTTCTGAATCTCGGCGCTGGTGTGCTATTTTTTTTATAAAAAATAAAATGTGAAAGTTAATTGCTGACCAGAAGTGCTTCTTAAACCTGGCAAAGACTCGGCACATTATGACAGACAAATTCTGTCTATCCGTGAGGAAGGTGAAGCCAGGCAAAGCTCAGAAGTGATAAATTACAGCGAGGTGAAGAAAGATATAGATTTCACTACTTGTAAAGAGATCAAAGGCTTCATATTCTCAGATGTGCTTTTCCTTCCACATGACCTTTAACTGTTATCACTTTCACTCACACACACACATACACACACACACAAACACACATTGACTTCCATGCACCATAATTCTGAATCAGTTCTGTAGTGATAAAACACTCAGTTAAAGAATAGATGTTTTTCTTTCCTTGGCAGCAAACACACACAAAAAGATCGAGACAGTTTTATTTTACTGCAGCAATAATTAAATATAGATTTTTTTTTTTCATTTCAAAGAAAAGATCATATAATATCTAAAAGTTTCAGGTTAACATTCAGCCCTCAGTGTTTGTGTGTGTGTGTGTGTGTGTGTGTGTGTGTGTTTTGGGAGGCAGTATTACCTGGACAAGCAGAACCAAAAGAATGAAATCATCCTTCATGTTCGTGCCAGATGCAATCCAGCAATTTTCTTCCAGGACGTAAAATACATCGCGACAGGATTTACTGCCTCCTTCCATCTCTCACAGAGCACACGGTGTGGATCAGACAAGATCTACTTAATTCCACAGTGGAACTGCACTGTATCTCGGTGCACATGTTAAAGTCACAGATGGAACGAGTCGACACCATGGAAACTTTAAATTGTGTCCCGAGCTTTCATCAGGGGCTAAAATAGAAAGATGTAATGCTGTTTAAGGAAGTTAAGGAATAGCTAAGCCTGGAAAACTTTTGTCCCGGAAGTGCCTCATTTTAGGACTGGGCGCCTACATGAACAACGATTGGCTGTTGTTCATACAGGGTGGGAAGCCGGACCAGGGGTCCTCATAACTGATGCTATGACGGCCTCTGCTGGCAGGTTGATGGCACCTGCACAGAGTCGAGGAATAATGCACTGATCAGGGATCACGGAGGGTGTGTCTCTGTACACAAACCTGATCCACATATAAACTCACCTCATGCATGGGAAAAGATGCAAACGTGTCGGAGGGGGCGTGTGTCAGTTGCGGCGCTCCTCAGTCAGCAGTGGAGGGTAGTATCAGTAGAGGGGAAGCGTAATGCAATCAGGGTGACGTCTGCATGTCTTTAGACTCGCAAATACGAGGAGGGGCGGCACGGTGTCTAAGTGGGTAGCACTGTCGCCTCACAGCAAGAAGGTCCTGGGTTCGATCCCCAGGTGGGGCAGTCCGGGTCCTTTCTGTGTGAAGTTTGCATGTTCTCACCGTGTCCGTGTGGGTTTGCTCCATTTCCCTCCCACAGTCCAAAGACATGCAAGTGAGGTGAATTGGAGACACTAAACTGTCCAAGACTGTGTTCGATATAACCTTGTGAACTGATGAACCTTGTGTAATGAGTAACTACCGTTCCTGTCATGAATGTAACCAAAGTGTAAAACATGACGTTAAAATCCTAATAAACAAACAAATAAACAAATACGAGGAGACTGAATGGGCACAAATTCCCACAAACATACTTTAAAGTCCTGCGAGAAGCCTTCTCATAAGAGTGGCTGTTGTTATAAGTGAAATGATCACATAGAGGTCACTATTTTAATAGCATTTGTTTTTGATAGTCAGGTGTCCTACATTTAGCCATATAGTGTATGTTTACATTTGTACACTACTTGATCAGATTTTTATGAATACAGCTTTTCCACTATAAATTATAAATAAAATAAATTATGATTAATGTAGTGTAATCTTTGGATCAGACAGATGAACAGTTGGTGAAAAAGCTGTGTGAAGCAAAGTGAGAAAAGTCTGGTTTTAACTCTTCGTACACATTTCGAGCTACTTATAAACACATTAGTTTTGCATGAATACCTGCCCGATTACTGTCATCAATCTCTCACAAACACCCCACAAACCCTAACAAACACACACCCTTGCTTTTCATCAGTTTGTTCATAACAGGCACTTTGTGGAGCATCACACTCTGCAGATGGTTCAGTGTTTGCTGTAAGAGAGATCACAAGAGTGTGAAAGAGAACGCTGCATTTTGACAATTATTTCTCATAAACACAAATAAGTTTAACAATAAAAGCAAATTGAAAAAGAAAAGCTTCAAAAAGCAGGACAGAGTCTACTTATTAAATACAATTATTAAATGCAATTTCAGATAGCAATAAACTATATGGCCAAAAGTATTTGAACACCTGACTGTGAGCTTGCTGGACACATAGTTTCTGAAACAAATGCGAATAAATTAAAGTGACCTCTATGTGATCTTTTTACCTGGGCGGCATGGTGGCTCAGTGGGTAGCACTGTCACCTCACAGCAAGAAGGTCCTGGGTTTGATCCACAGGTGGGACGGTCCGGGTTCTTTCTGTGTGGAGTTTGCATGTTCTCCCCGTGTCTGCGTGGGTTTCTGCCCGGGAGCTCCGGTTTCCTCCAACAGTCCAAAGACGTGCAAGTGAGTTGAACTGGAAATACAAAATAAATTGTCCATGACTGTGTTTGATGTTAAAACTTGTGAACTGATGAATCTTGTGTGATGAGTAACTATTTTGTCATGAATGTAACCAAAGTGTAAAATGACGTTAAAATCTTAATAAACAAACAAACAAGAACAGCAGCCTTCTGAGAAGGCTTCTCACAAGTAAAGTATGTCTGTGGGAATTTGTGTCCAGTCAGTCAATACAGCATTTGTGTGGCTGGGAACTGATGTTAGTCAAGACAGCCTAAATTGATGTTCCAGTTCATTCCAAAGCTGTACAGTGTGGCCAAGGTCAGGGCTCTGTGCAGGTCACTGGAGTTCTTTAAACCAAGCTTTAACAGTCATACTGGAACAGGAAAGGACCTTCCCTAAACTGTAGCTGCAAAGTTGGAAGCATATAATTTCCTATATAATTGATTTATTTCACCTGTTTGCAATTTTGTTGCTAAAACACATGGATTCAATGAATAGAAAGGGTGTTCCAATACTCTTTTCCATATATTGTAGCCATTCATTTTTGTATGTAGACGCTTGACTAGCCAATAGCACCACTAAGGATTTAAACTCCGGAACCCAGCTTGCTAGAGGAATTAACTCCTGCATCATCAAAGATTTTGTGCCCAAACTGTTATTAAAACAATAATAATCGCTTACAAAACCTTCTGTTAAAGAGCAGGTGGATTCAAGCTACACATCATAAGCTTGGTTAGGTTAATACATTCATTCATTCATTACCATTGTTGCTGTTTTCCTGTCCGATTTGCAGTGGGTCCAGCTTCCTTGGAATCACTGGGCGCAATGCAGTAATACACCTAAAAAAAAACGCCAATCCATGACACGCCTCGACCATCCTCGCAGACACAAACAATCATGTCTATATGTAGACACGTGATTAGCCGATCCCAGCAGTAATGGGCTAGCATAACTTACCTCAGTGTCACCCAAGCACCTACTGGATTAATACATTTGTAGCCATTGTTCACCTATTAATAATATGAATGTTTAAAGATTCAACTATTTACTCAGATTGTTATGATGATTATGAAGAAGACAGTGGTAGCTCCTGCCAAATCTCTCAGAGGGGGGACAATTGTTGCGATGATGGCCAAGGTGACCCGTTCAATGGGTAAATTAAAGCTTAAATAATTAACATCTTAAGTCATCTGTCAGTTTGCCCTCACAAATAACTTTGAACATGAGGAGAGACCAGCTTTACCATTAATCATAAAATTAAGTAAAGCCTTCACACTAACAATTTAATTCAGTCTTCCTCAGATAGCGTTTTATTTTAGGTGCAGCAGATCCAGAATAAAGATTGGCATCTGGGCTGATGTGCAATGAATAAAGAAGTACAATTAAACAATTGGGGAGATACAATAAGTGCAATCACAATTCACAATTTAAAAATGACATTACTTACTTGTAATTTACTTGTAACTTATATGATTTTCCCCCCTTTGTAGATGATTGATGTTTAAATTTGGTCTGGGTGGCCCTAATTCTTAAATTACTAATTTATTGGCATTTCCCTTAATGACACGATGGAGTTGCTCCGAACTGAGGTGATGGTAGTCATGGTGACGAGATCGCGACATCAGGTTACGTGTGACGCAAGCATGTAAGTGCGAGTCCTCCCGGAACCCATTCAGAATGTATTGCAGCACCTGCAGTTCGAAAAAAAGAGCCTTAACATGAGTCTATGAGAGCAATCCGGGACGATTTTCAGTCAGACTGAAATCGCCCCAAAAGGGGCGGTACTGTACGGAACACAACTCGACGCTGATTGGACTACGATATTCAAAGGCAAGACAGACTGTCCAGAACAGTCACAGCTGTGATAGAATTTTTTTTTTCTCTTTCGTCCTTTGGTGGTACGACGCCCGATCGCCCTATGGAATGAGCCGCCCCGGAAGAAGATATACTTTATTTGTCATATATACAGTGTATCACAAAAGTGAGTACACCCCTCACATTTCTGCAAATATTTCATTATATCTTTTCATGGGACAACACTATAGACATGAAACTTGGATATAACTTAGAGTAGTCAGTGTACAACTTGTATAGCAGTGTAGATTTACTGTCTTCTGAAAATAACTCAACACACAGCCATTAATGTCTAAATGGCTGGCAACATAAGTGAGTACACCCCACAGTGAACATGTCCAAATTGTGCCCAAAGTGTCAATATTTTGTGTGACCACCATTATTATCCAGCACTGCCTTAACCCTCCTGGGCATGGAATTCACCAGAGCTGCACAGGTTGCTACTGGAATCCTCTTCCACTACTCCATGATGACATCACGGAGCTGGTGGATGTTAGACACCTTGAACTCCTCCACCTTCCACTTGAGGATGCGCCACAGGTGCTCAATTGGGTTTAGTCCATCACCTTTACCTTCAGCTTCCTCAGCAAGGCAGTTGTCATCTTGGAGGTTGTGTTTGGGGTCGTTATCCTGTTGGAAAACTGCCATGAGGCCCAGTTTTTGAAGGGAGGGGATCATGCTCTGTTTCAGAATGTCACAGTACATGTTGGAATTCATGTTTCCCTCAATGAACTGCAGCTCCCCAGTGCCAGCAACACTCATGCAGCCCAAGACCATGATGCTACCACCACCATGCTTGACTGTAGGCAAGATACAGTTGTCTTGGTACTTCTCACCAGGGCGCCGCCACACATGCTGGACACCATCTGAGCCAAACAAGTTTATCTTGGTCTCGTCAGACCACAGGGCATTCCAGTAATCCATGTTCTTGGACTGCTTGTCTTCAGCAAACTGTTTGCGGGCTTTCTTGTGCGTCAGCTTCCTTCTGGGATGACGACCATGCAGACCGAGTTGATGCAGTGTGCGGCGTATGGTCTGAGCACTGACAGGCTGACCTCCCACGTCTTCAACCTCTGCAGCAATGCTGGCAGCACTCATGTGTCTATTTTTTAAAGCCAACCTCTGGATATGACACCGAACACGTGGACTCAACTTCTTTGGTCGACCCTAGCGAAGCCTGTTCCGAGTGGAACCTGTCCTGGAAAACCGCTGTATGACCTTGGCCACCATGCTGTAGCTCAGTTTCAGGGTGTTAGCAATCTTCTTATAGCCCAGGCCATCTTTGTGGAGAGCAACAATTCTATTTCTCACATCCTCAGAGAGTTCTTTGCCATGAGGTGCCATGTTGAATATCCAGTGGCCAGTATGAGAGAATTGTACCCAAAACACCAAATTTAACAGCCCTGCTCCCCATTTACACCTGGGACCTTGACACATGACACCAGGGAGGGACAACGACACATTTGGGCACAATTTGGACATGTTCACTGTGGGGTGTACTCACTTATGTTGCCAGCTATTTAGACATTAATGGCTGTGTGTTGAGTTATTTTCAGAAGACAGTAAATCTACACTGCTACACAAGCTGTACACTGACTACTCTAAGTTATATCCAAGTTTCATGTCTATAGTGTTGTCTCATGAAAAGATATAATGAAATATTTGCAGAAATGTGAGGGGTGTACTCACTTTTGTGATACACTGTACATATACACATGTACAGTACAATTAAATTCTTTCTTCGCATATCCCAGCTTGTTTGGAAGCTGAGGTCAGAGCGCAGGGTCAGCCATCGTACGGTGCCCCTGGTGCAGACAGGGTTAATGGTCTTGCTCAAGGACCCAACAGTGGCTGCATAGCAGAGCCTGGATTTGAACCGCCAACCTTCCGGTTGATAGCCCAAAGCTCTACCCACTAGATGTATTTGACGTGTAATTAAAAAAATGTTTTAAATTAAAAGAAAATGCAACATTTTTTTTTTTTTACTTTATCATTAGTTAGTTTTTAGTTAGTTTAGTTAGTTTAGTTTGTTTATTGGGATTTTAACGTCATGTTTTACACTTTGGTTACATTCATGACAGGAACGGTAGTTACTCATCACACAAGATTAATCAATTCACAGGTTCAACGTCAAACACAGTCATGGACAATTTTGCATCTCCAATTCACCTCACTTGCATGTCTTTGGACTGTGGGAGGAAACCGAAGCTCCCGAAGGAAACCCACGCAGACACGGGGAGAACATGCAAACTCCACACAGAAAAGACCTGGACCGCCCACCTGGGGATCGAACCCAGGACCTTCTTGCAACAGTGCTATCCTACTAAGCCACCGTGCAGCCACTTTATTTTTAGTAACTTGTTTATCCTTGTCTGGTTTGTGGTGGGTCCGAAGCTTATTAGTTCGCACCCTGGTCAGAACACAAACCCCTCACAAGACCCTGAAACCAATGCCTGAAACAAGACCAAGCCCAATCATCTCAGTAACTTTAGTTTAGGTTTTAGTTTTACAGCTGGATTAATAGTGCTTTTGGTTTTTCATGAGTACACTGTTTCCAATAATTTAGTTAAAGGAAAAGGCTTTGAATGTTAAAAGGGTCATTATGGATTGTGTGTTTGATGCTTCCCAAGTCAATTAAATACCCACTGCAAGCACAACAGCATGGCATTTAGAGATACTGTCAAAATCTCTTACTTCTTGCTCTTTTTTTTCTTTGCTTCCTTTGCTTGTGCTTTGATTTTTGGTAACTCACTGATGCCAGAGAGAGCTGTGTGTATAAAAAATGAATTTTAATAATTTCCCTGCTTCATCATTCTATTTCACCACTTCACCAGTAATAAACTGTTTAATGAAGTGGCTTCTCCCTATTAAAAAACGTATGGTATTATTGTGTATATATATGTGTGTATACCACCTTCTTGTTTCTACACTCACTGTCCATTTTATCATCTCCACTTACCATATAGAAGCACTTTGTAGTTCTACAATTACTGACTGTAGTCCATCTGTTTCTCGGCATACCTTTTTAACCTGCTTTCACCCTGTTCTTCAATTATCAGGACCCCCACAGGACCACCACAGAGCAGATATTATTTAGGTGGTGGATGATTCTCAGCACTGCAGTGAAACTGACATGGTGGTGGTGTGTTAGTGTGTGTTGTGCTGGTATGAGTGGATCAGACTCAGCAGCGCTGCTGGAGTTTTTAAATACCGTGTCCACTCACTGTCCACTCTATCAGACACTTCTACCTAGTTGGTCCACCTTGTAGATGTGAAGTCAGAGACGATCGCTCATCTATTGCTGCTGTTCGAGTTGGTCATCTTCTAGACCTTCATCAGTGGTCATAGGACGCTGCCCATGTGGACTATTCTCAGTCCAGCTGTGACAGTGAGGTGTTTAAAAACTCCAGCAGCATTGTTGTGTCTGATCCACTCATACCAGCACAACACACACTAACACACCACCACCATGTCAGTGTCACTGCAGTGCTGAGAATCATCCACCACCTAAATAATACCTGCTCTGTAGTGATCCTGGGAGAGTCCTGACCATTGAAGAACAGCATGAAAGGGGGATAACAAAGCATGCAGAGAAACAGATGGACTACAGTCAGTAATTGTAGAACTACATAGTGCTTCTATATGGTAAGTGGAGCTGATAAAATGGACAGTGAGTGTAGAAACAAGGAGGTGGTTTTAATGTTATGGCTGATCGGTGTATACATATATATATATATATATATATATATATATATATATTAGGGCTGTCGAAGTTAACGCGATAATAACGCATTAACGCGACCTCAATTTAACGCGATTAAAAAAATTAGTGCCATTAACGCAAATTCTAGTTCATGTTGAGACTTGACTGGTAGAACAAACGTTTTAATGTCGGACTTGCCACCGTTTTTCATTTGCGGTTTGTTAACATAATGTAACCGATCGTGGTAGTGATGCACTTGCATAATAAAGAAATAAATACACGCTATATTCACAAGTTGTCGGGAGCAGAACACTTTATTACACTTAATTAACTTCTTCTTCTGTACCGAATACCGGAAAGCTGAGTCGAGCACGTTAGTTCATGAACTATGGAAGCCCCAAAGGGTCAAAACACACTCACTTCGTGTAGAAACGTCCATCAAACCATCGTCACGATACAACCACAGACAAGTCTGATACAATAACTACGCCTTATCCCACCTAAAGCACCGCTGATCTACAATGTTTGCTGATGGAGAAATTCTAACCTACAATCTGACATTTACTGCCTAGTATGTGAGTGAATAAACTCCCTTACAGTTTTCTCTTGTCCCAGCAGTTTTTAACATAAGTACATTTAGCATAAAATGTGTTCACCATTTTAATTGTAACATTTCACTTAAAAATCCTTGTTTTCTATAACATTTACACAGATTTTTTTAAATGCGATTAATCGCGATTAACTATATGAAATTCTGAGATTAATCGCGATTAAAAATTTTAATCGTTTGACAGCCCTAATATATATATATATATATATATATATATATATATATATATATATATATATATATATATATATATATATATATATCAGGCATAACATTATAACCACATTCCTAATATTGTGTTGGTTCCCCTTTTGCTGCCAAAACAGCCTTGACCCGTCGAGTCATGGACTCCACTAGATCCCTAAAGGTGTGCTGTGGTATCTGGCACCAAGATGTTAGCAGTAGATCCTGTAAGCTGCTAGCTGGGGCCTTCATGGATTGAACTTGTTTGTCCCGCACATTCCACAGATGCTCGATTGGATTGCGATCTGGGAAATTTGGAGGCCAACACCTCAAATTCGTCGTTGTGCTCCTCAAATCCCTAAATCGTTTTTGCCATGTGTTTCCCAGGTTCATCCGTGTTTGTTATACAGTGTATCACAAAAGTGAGTACACCCCTCACATTTCTGCAAATATTTTATTATATCTTTTCATGGGACAACACTATAGAAATAAAACTTGGATATAACTTAGAGTAGTCAGTGTACAACTTGTATAGCAGTGTAGATTTACTGTCTTCTGAAAATAACTCAACACACAGCCATTAATGTCTAAATGGCTGGCAACATAAGTGAGTACACCCCACAGTGAACATGTCCAAATTGTGCCCAAAGTGTCAATATTTTGTGTGACCACCATTATTATCCAGCACTGCCTTAACCCTCCTGGGCATGGAATTCACCAGAGCTGCACAGGTTGCTACTAGAATCCTCTTCCACTCCTCCATGATGACATCACGGAGCTGGTGGATGTTAGACACCTTGAACTCCTCCACCTTCCACTTGAGGATGCGCCACAGGTGCTCAATTGGGTTTAGTCCATCACCTTTACCTTCAGCTTCCTCAGCAAGGCAGTTGTCATCTTGGAGGTTGTGTTTGGGGTTGTTATCCTGTTGGAAAACTGCCATGAGGCCCAGTTTTCGAAGGGAGGGGATCATGCTCTGTTTCAGAATGTCACAGTACATGTTGGAATTCATGTTTCCCTCAATGAACTGCAGCTCCCCAGTGCCAGCAACACTCATGCAGCCCAAGACCATGATGCTACCACCACCATGCTTGACTGTAGGCAAGATACAGTTGTCTTGGTACTTCTCACCAGGGTGCCGCCACACATGCTGGACACCATCTGAGCCAAACAAGTTTATCTTGGTCTCGTCAGACCACAGGGCATTCCAGTAATCCATGTTCTTGGACTGCTTGTCTTCAGCAAACTGTTTGCGGGCTTTCTTGTGCCTCAGCTTCCTTCTGGGATGACGACCATGCAGACCGAGTTGATGCAGTGTGGGGCGTATGGTCTGAGCACTGACAGGCTGACCTCCCACGTCTTCAACCTCTGCAGCAATGCTGGCAGCACTCATGTGTCTATTTTTTAAAGCCAACCTCTGGATATGACGCCGAACACGTGGACTCAACTTCTTTGGTCGACCCTGGCGAAGCCTGTTCCGAGTGGAACCTGTCCTGGAAAACCGCTGTATGACCTTGGCCACCATGCTGTAGCTCAGTTTCAGGGTGTTAGCAATCTTCTTATAGCCCAGGCCATCTTTGTGGAGAGCAACAATTCTATTTCTCACATCCTCAGAGAGTTCTTTGCCATGAGGTGCCATGTTGAATATCCAGTGGCCAGTATGAGAGAATTGTACCCAAAACACCAAATTTAACAGCCCTGCTCCCCATTTACACCTGGGACCTTGACACATGACACCAGGGAGGGACAACGACACATTTGGGCACAATTTGGACATGTTCACTGAGGGGTGTACTCACTTATGTTGCCAGCTATTTAGACATTAATGGCTGTGTGTTGAGTTATTTTCAGAAGACAGTAAATCTACACTGCTATACAAGCTGTACACTGACTACTCTAAGTTATATCCAAGTTTCATGTCTATAGTGTTGTCCCATGAAAAGATATAATGAAATATTTGCAGAAATGTGAGGGGTGTACTCACTTTTGTGATACACTGTATGTGTGAATGTTCATCTGACATTGGCATGTTATTTATTTTTCATGTTTTAATTTCACAAAAAACTCTGACCTATTTTTTCTGCTTTAGAAAGTCTGATATCCGTTATAGAGTTTTGTTTCGAGTTTAATGAGACTTTTTGTCTCACTGTTGCACCCCTCTCGGTCTCCTACTAAACTCTTGTGTTTTCCCCTCTGTTACATCTCAGGGGGCAGAATATAAAACTAAAGCAGGACAGAACAAGGTCATTCTACCTCCACTTCTTGTTTTCCTAAATGCCAGCACTGTATCCCAGCTGGAATGAGCTTACATGAATGATTCCGCTACTGATTCCAGGGCGGCTGCCACATTGAGATAGACTTGTTTTTGCACACATTCACTGCACATCTTTCCTCCAGGGGTTGGTACCACATGGTGTATAGTGTGTGTGTGTGTGTATGGGGGTATGTTGAGGAGAAGGGGGAGTCGGGATGTTGCATGTGTTGCAGGGAGGACTAACCTTTATTCTGACTCTAATGAAAAATTACACATTTTATCCACTCCCTGGTTATTTAGCTGGAAACCTAAGTCTTCTAGAAAACATGAAAAACGAACGCATGAATAAAAGATCTAAATAAATGTCGGGATTAATAACTTCATTCGTAGTAATACAGGAATAAAAGATGAGTCGATGTGATGAAAGTTAAAGCAGTGCCAAATGCCTCGGGCTGCGCCAGCACAGAGCGCATATATGATGTACATCTATAACTCACACACACTGGCGCAGATTAAATGCACTGCTACGACAATCACTTTTCTATAGTTTGTTTTAAAAAATAAAAATTAACCTCGTCAACCTGCACTCAGACTTGCTCGACAGGCAATACTAACAGAACGGATATCTTTTTTTCCGAACATTTCCCATGCATATATTCCACCAATTTGCATTCATGTGCGTGCTCATATCTCCCTGCAGTGAAGACACACCGAATTTACTGCAGGTCAGAGCCAGAACAGAGGGGAAATGCCAGTTATTGCTGGTTTGTGTGTGTTTACATTAGAGCAAATACACTGATCAGCCATAACATTAAAACCACCTCCTTGTTTCTACACTCACTGTCCATTTAATCAGCTCCACTTACCATATAGAAGCACTTTGTAGTTCTAAAATTACTCACTGTAGTCCATCTGTTTCTCTGCATGCTTTGTTAGCCCCCTTTCATGCTGTTCTTCAATGGTCAGGACCCCCACAGGACCACTACAGAGTAGGTATTATTTGGGTGGTGGGTCCTTCTCAGCACTGCAGTGACACTGACATGGTGGTGGTGTGTTAGTTAGACACAGTAATGCTGATGGAGTTTTTACTGTCACTGCTGGACTGAGAATAGTCCACCAACAAAGCAGCAGTAGATGAGCGATCGTCTCTCACTTTAGATCTACAAGGTGGACCAACTAGGTAGGAGTGTCTAATAGAGTGGACAGTGAGTGGACACGGTATTTAAAAACTCCAGCAGTGCTGCTGTGTCTGATCCACTCATACCAGCACAACACACACTAACACACCACCACCATGTCAGTGTCACTGCAGTGCTGAGAATGATCCACCACCTAAATAATACCTGCTCTGTAGTGGTCCTGTGGGGGTCCTGACCATTGAAGAACAGGATGAAAGCAGGTTAAAAAAAGTATGTAGAGAAACAGATGGAGTACAGTCCATCTTCTATATGGTAAGTGGAGCTGATAAAATGGACAGTGAGTGTAGAAACAAGGAGGTGGTTTTAATGTTATGGCTGATCAGTGTACATTTGTGTGTCCATATTTTATCCTTACAAGTAATTCAATACAGCGCCTCTGCATTCTACAGCCAACCTTAAGAGTTACTGGCATCCTTGCTGAAAGAAAGGGTTATAAAAACGTCCTAGTGGTTTATTAGCTCAGCCTTATTCTTTAAATATGAAAGATATCTAACCTTCAATTGAAGAAAAGTCATTCCAAGAAAATAAACAAATGCTTTTCATAAACTAGATGCTGCATCTCTGAATTTAGTAGTCTGTGCAGACGCTCCGCCGACATCACAGCACAGTCTTTTTTATATTTGATAAGACTGAGGAATACAGAGCAAGGAATCTGACAGCACTCCTGCACACATCCTCAACAGTCTCTCAGGTTCTTTCGTGTGGACTCTCATCAGCTGATTATTTATTTATATTTTGGGTTTGTAATGTCATGTTTACCACACTTTGGTTACATTCATGACAGAAATGCTAATAGTCATGGACAATTTTGTATCTCCATTTCACCTCACTTGCACGTTTTTGGACTGTGGGAGTAAACCCATGCAGACACAGGTAGAACATGCAAACTCCACACAGAAAGGACCCAAACCACCCCACCTGGGGATCAAACCCAGGACCCTCTTGATGTGAGGCAATAGTGCTACCCACCGAGGCACCGTGCCGCCCCATCAGCTGATTTGCATTGATGTTTTAGATCAGTGGTCCCCAACATTTTTTGCAGCATGGACCGTTTCATATAAATATGATTTTACAGATCGGCGGGGGTGGGAGGATTTAAAATAGTATAACCATAGAATGGAAAATCAGTGTGAATCTTGAGCTTTTTTCGAAGCAACGAGACACTGTTCCCACCTAGTGGTGATTGGAGACAATAACACCCGAAGAGTATTGGAAATTTAAATGCTCTTGTAGCAATCTCTAATTACTTATTCTTTCTGTGCGGCCCGGTAATAATTAACCCACGGACCGGTACCGGTCTGCGGCCCGGTGGTTGGGGACCACTGTTTTAGATCACTGTTTTAGATGCTGGATGATCTACAATGACCCAGTTTTAAGTTTTAAAGGCAGTTTTGATTTTCATTTGAAATTGTTTTGTTCTTCATAAATTCTATGACGCCGTGTATCTTAAAACAGATTCTTAGGTGATGGGAGAACAAACAGTTCCAAAATATCACAAAACTAACAGTGAAAAATCAAGAATCAAGTTTCACTGAACGAATCAATGATTCCTTTCAGCTGCTTCTGTTCGGAGTCGCCACAGCAGATCATTTATTATTATATTCGATTTGGCGTAGTTTTTACGCTAAACGCTTTTGCTTGTGTCCCAACTCTGCTAAGTGACAAAAATCCAGGCTAACCTAATGCTAGTGCTAATTGTGACTTTATACTAATGCTAACAAAATGCTAAGGCTAACTCCTGATTTAGTGCACTCAATTTTGTCTTCCGCTGCTGAGAGATACCAGATTGCATCCAAGGAGAGCATGTCGCTGTACACACGTCTTCCGACACATGCACAGCCCTCCTCTTCTCGCCCCTGCATTCTGCACAGGCATCTCTTCCGCCAATCAGGGTCCTTACACAGCGTATGAAGACTCACCCACCTACCCACACATAGTCCGGCCCCCACCCTGCAGATACAGTGGCCAATTAGTACCTGCTGCAGGCACTGCCAATTATGCCCTCTAGATGGCGCCCAGCCGACCGGTGGCAACACCAAGTATCGAACAGAGGAGTTCAGAATCTTGGCAAAAGGTCTTAATACTAATCTAACCTCAACTTTGTACAAAAAGAAATTGCTAACCCCTAACCCCTGACAAGGGCAAGGACAGGGGCAAGGGCAACAATAATGACCCACAAGAAAGACAGAACACAAGGGGTACTAAATACATTGAACAATCACTGACACATAAGGAATAGCTGTGGGTCATGAACCTGGGGATAAATCAGAAGGAAGGGGAAAAGGCAGAGAGGGTGTGTGACAAAACAAAGAGTCCACAGGGGTGGGGACAGAAGACTGGATTTGTTACATGAACGAACAAACAAAAAAAATAGCTGGGCACTCGGATGGTGTTTTCATCGCACTAAAACTGACTATGCACTGACAATGATTCACTGCTTGTTGGATTGCCGGAGGAGATTCCTCATAACTGATGCAGTTACAACCTCAGCTGGCTGAATGATGGCACTGGGGATACTGGGGATCAGTGCATGACTATCTATACTCAATACTGAGCCCCATATGAACTCATCTCACCTCGTGCAGGCGAAAAGAAGTGGTCGGCTACAGCACGCATGTTGCAGGGGGCATGTGTTAGTCACTGCTCTCCTCAGTCAGAAGTTAAAGTCAGCAACAGTGGAGAGGAAGTGAAATGCATTCGGGAAGTTGGATACAAGTATACCAGGAGCAAAAACCTGCTTTCTTTTCATATAATATCAAAATAGTTGAAGGTGGCATGTAATTTTGAATCTGTAGACCTCTATATTTGACATTTTAGGCATTCAGCAGACACCTTTATCCAAAACATCTTACATTACAGTTGCAGTCTAAGCAATTGAGGGTTAGAGGCCTTGTTTAAGGGCCCAACAGCAGCAACCTGGCAGTGGTGGGGCATTTTGCCTCATTTTACGTTAATTTATGTAACTGCTATCAACTAGCAGTGTTTGTCTATGGGGCTTGCATGGATGTGTACTTGATGTTTTGTAGATGTTAATAAATGTTCATGATGAAAACAATTAGAAAAAGTTTAGGCTGTACACATTTTTAGCCATGTAGTACAAGTTATGTTTGGCATCTACTCAGCAATTTCCATCTGCCTAGCAACAAAGCTTTCACACTTTTAACCACAGGTATAGAGAGTCTGTCATGTTTGCCTTCCTGTGTTAAAAGCACCAAGTTAAATGTAAACTAATTGTGAATAAATTTGAATACAGCCCAACCGGTCGATAAAAGTGCTATTTATTTAAAGTGTTACATTACGTTTCCACATTTTTATTGCATCATTGCTTGTCAGCCAGTGTGAATACATACAGTGGCTTGTCTTAGTCTCTGTGTAATCTGTGTATCTTTCTGAAAACCTAGTGCATTGCCGCCCACTGCCTACCCAGGCAGCTGCCTAAATAGAGATTCTTACCTTACGTCAAACTTTAGAAGGCTGATTATTGAGACGCACTACTTACGTCATCAGCTGTCCCCGCCTATTGCCTCAGTGTTAGCTTACTAACAAGACAACACAACCCACAGTCAGAGATGATCGCTCATCTATTGCTGCTGTTTGAGTTGGTCATCTTCTAGACCTCAGTGATCAGTGGTTACTGGACACTGCTCACGGGGCACTGTTGGCTGGATATTTTAGGTTGGTGGACTATTCTCAATCCAGCAGTGACAGTGAGGTATTTAAAAACTCCATCAGAATTGCTGTGTCTTATCCACTCATACCAGCACAACACACACTAACACACCACCACCATGTCAGTGTCACTGCATAGCTGAGAATGATCCACCACCCAAATAATACCTGCTCTGTCGTGGTCCTGGGAGAGTCCTGACCATTGAAGAACAGCATGAAAGGGGGCTAACAAAGCATGCAGAGAAACAGATGGACTACAGACAGTAATTGTAGAACTATAAAGTGCTTCTATATGGTAAGTGGAGCTGATAAAATGGACAGTGTGTGTAGAAACAAGGAGGTGGTTTTAATGTTATGGCTGATCGGTTGTATTATTTAGAAGATATTTTATTAGCCAATCTAGCTACCTTATATCCAGTGTTACTTATTCTCTTCCTTTTTTACACTTAAATTGTTTAACTATAAACATATACGACAGTGACGTGCCAAATAACTTACATAATACATAATTTACTCACGCCCTTTGGCAGCCTCTGCTGACTGCACAACCCTTCGTGGGGTAAGTAGATCCGCAGGCTCAGCATGTAAGGACGACTACGCTTTTTTCTCTGTGTTCTTCGGCCACTTGTGCAGTCATCTCAGCCTGACAGCAGGAACAATAAGGCAAAACTTTAAACCTCTCCTACCTTCCTCAGTTCCTGGCCTGTAGCACTGCTGAGACTTGAACTCTGAGACTGGACCTGCCACCTAACATGTAGTACTAGAAACAATAAAATATTGATCAAAATTCTAGCCAACACCACTTTAAGTTCCCAAGCAGGGTTTCTTTTCTTTGCTGGCAGAAATGTGATTCCCATCACCCGGCTGAAGCACCAGCAGCAGCGTCAGAATAATATGCTTGGTCTTCTGTACGTGCTGAGACTTTCTGTAAGAACAAGGTTGCGGCTGGCTTTACATCTGTCTGAAGCGGAGTGCACCCTCCTCGGCCAGCGAGAGCATGATGTGCCAAGAGTGCACAGGAAAATTGAGTCTATCCAAGTTGGGTGCAAAGAGAGGAAAAATCCAACAATCGTCTGGCTGAATTAAATTAAACTTTCAAATGGTTTTTCTGACTGTAAGGGTGCATTCACATGAGAAGTTTTGCACCGTCTGCTATTATTTCCTATGGATTTCCTAAGCGGCGCACACCGCACTCTTTTGGCTCATTGTGCTGATTGAACTCTGACCCAGTTTGCTGCTGACCTTTTCAAAGCGCGTCCAATGAGACGAACTGTTTGATATGACGTAGTAAAAGCGACTCAGGCAGAACAAACAATGCTTAATGTAAACAAAACAGGCTTATTGTACAAAAACAACAACTAAGCAATTTCATTACTGGAGACAACTTAAGAGCGGTAATAATTAAGGGAAGTTTATCTTGTTCTTTAGGTAAATTAAACCAGTGGTTTTGAACCTGTGGGGCGGAGTGCGAGTACCTGTCCAGGGGGGCGTGACATTATGCGATTTTTTTACTTCTAAAACTAAAGCAATTCATTGTTCACCCACAGGAGACATATTTGTTTAGTCTCCCTGACCACACACCCACGTGTCTAATGTTATCCAGCTCAGTCCAAAAAAAAGGACCATTTGCTAGAAAAACTTAAAAATAGGGCCAACAGTGAAGATAAATCGCTGACTAAACAATGACTGCGTTGTTTCAGCCGAGGACTCCACTAGCGGGGCCATCCATTCAGATAGCACCAATGCCGTTAAGCAAACTACATTAATATTTTTGAATGCAAGTCAAAGCAGATTATCCTGAACTAGCGAACTTAGCAATTGATGTACTCTTGCCTCTACTTGGCTCTGTGAAGTAACATTTTCTGCTCTCATCTACGTACATCAAAAGCAAGTACTAGCTGTAAAGGCCTCAGCATACTTCATGTGTAGACGACATTCCAATGTGACGTAATTGCAGAGAAAACGAACAACCACGGACGTCGCGCAGAGGCTTCACTCGCCTTGTCGTGCACATGAAAGCTGGGCAAACACCGCAGACGACGTCACTGCGCAAGAACGACTCTAATTGGTTAAGTCGGTAAAAAAAAAAAAAAGAGGCGTGCCATGAAAACAAACATGGATCTTGAGCAGCGTTTCAACTGTGATCATCGTCTGCGTCCGAAATTGCATACTTTCATACTGAACAGTACGCAGGAGCGGGTAGTGTGTCCGAATATGTAGAATTCATTAAACTGTACACGAAAAGTACCCGGATAATCTACTGCTTGAGCAGCATTTTTTTGTGTATGCAAACACATCACACTTGTGTACTAAAGAGCTTACTTCTGTACCGGCCGAGCAGTTTGCACTGCCTCTAATTTAGTAAGTATGCGATTTCGGACGCAGCCATCGTTTTCGGTAGTCATCATAAATGTCACAGTGTCACCTGCAGCTGTGGAGCAGACGTGACAGGCAAAACAAAACCGCTAGAAGTATGCCAGCTTGTAAGCTCGAGAAGGCGCGTTCGGCTTTGTGCAATGCTCGCAAACTTAGTTTCGCAGAAAGTATGCGGAAGTATGAAGAAGGCGCATGTCCAAAAAGGTTGAAAACCCCTGCATTAAACCATGTTAAGCTTTTTTAACGATAAAGTTTTAGACTCTTGAAAAGCTGATTCTCACAATTTCTCAGCACCCCGAGCTATAACACAAGTTTAAAAGTGAAACAGTGAGAACAATACAGCTAAACACCAATACACGTGGATGCTTTGAGAGTGGATTCGGTTATTTCACTCAAATGCCTATTTGTCTTATACTCACACTTTGATTATGTTTTACCGCACCACTCAAGCCAAACGCTTTTAACGTGAATCCGCCCTTAGAGCAGAAATAAATGAAAATAAACGTGTCTCTCACTTAGCTTTCTTTTTTTCTGCAAAAAAACAGACCTGCTTACAGATCTCAGACATCAAAGTGTGTAGAACTGTACGTCCCCGCAGGAAAGGTATCAGATTAATAGCAATCTGATGATGTGCAGGTCTAATTTAATAAGTAATCCCCAGCCGTCTACGCTCAATATGGCAATATGAAATGCAGCGAGACAGACACAGACAGAGCGAGAGAGAATCTACAATCTCAATCACTTTGCTCGTGTGTCAGTGGAGACGAAAGTGTCATTTGATTGACAGCAGCTATCGGAGGGTCAGACTCTATCATCCTCACCTGATCTTCAGAGGAGCCCCACGATATCGCCACTGCTTTTTATCTGCGCCGGCCTACCTACATCTGACATTTATGCTTTATCTACAGACACACATACACAAATGCACACACATATACAGTCGTATACACACGTATTCTTCTCCTTCCATAGATACCTGATTCCAGAGGGAGGTAAGAGCCCCAGATGATGAAAAAGGTCCAAAGTTTTTCTGTATCGATTAAACGTCACCTTTAAAAAAAAATGCTGCAGTTACTTCACCATGTTGTGGTCGCAGTTGTACCCCTATGTTGTAATTTTAGGCACTATAATGCATACCTGTGAGAGCCAATTTTCCATTTATTGTGGCTTTTATCTACACACACACACACACACACACACACACACACACACACACACACACACACACACACACACAGAAAGATAAGTTGTACTTTTGAAAAGCCGAGTGTTATCGGCTGCGGCAACGGTGGAGCAGAGGAGGGCTGGATGAGTCTGCCTCTTATTTAAGTCTGAGCTCCAGAGACCACTGGAGGGTGAAATTATCCCAGGCACACAGCACTGTGTGTGGGCTACTGAAGCGTGACTACACGGGACCCCCAGCCAGACCTCCACGACCAAGGGGTTTTCATCATAGCCAAAGGTTAAGTAAATGATCAGAGGATAGCTGCAGCCAGTGTGGGTGTTTTCGTGAGTCTGTACGTTGGATGAACACTCAGTAGGTTGGTTGGAACCAGACACGGCTGAAGAACTCATGATGGAAAGACTGACGACGAGGGACAGGAGGATGGGATTGGTTTTGGATTAGAATCTGCCAATTGCTTTTTGATATTGGACTTTCTTTCTTTAATTGTACGTATAGTAAGAGCCTCTACTCACATAGATATGTGCACATAAAATCCTATTTTATTTATGCCTTTTCTCCCAATTTCAGCCCAGCTGGTTAGTCTTACGCTGTTGGGGACCCTGATTACATCCAAGTACGGTATTTTTTCCTTGACACATGCTCCATCCGACATTCTTATTCATCTGTACTTTGGTGGATTTGCATGTGAGGCCGGTCTTGTGCATGAAGAGTCACTCACTAATCTCTGTGTTCATTCACTACGTGAACGCCTTCTTGAAAAGTAAAATAAGGGGCCGCTCAGGTGGCGCAGCGGTAAAACACACGCTAGAACACCAGAGCTGGGATCTCGAATACACCGTATCGAGTCTCAGCTCTGCCTACCGGCTGGGCTGAGCAGCCACATGAACAACGATTGGCCTATTTTTCATATAGGGGTGGGACCTCTGCTGGCTAATTGATAGCGCCTGCACAGAGACGAGGAAAGAGTGCGCTGATCAGGGTGTGTCTCTCCGTACACACTGCTGATCCGCATATGCACTCGTCAAGTGTAGAAGACAAGATGCATACGGCTGCTGCCCATGTGTCGGAGGGGGCGTGGGTTAGCTTCGTTCTCCTCAATCAGAGCCGGGGTCTGCATTAGTGGAGAGGAAGCATGACGCAATCAGGCAATTGGACGTGCTAAAGTCGGGAGAAAAAGCATTTAAAAAAAAAAACGTAAAGTACAACAATAGAATTAGCACAGTGGCACATCAGGGTAAAGTTGTTGAAAGGCAACAGGGGTTTATAAAGCAGGGTTTACTCTTCACCTTAACAACATGAAAACATAAAAAAAGGATGGCTAAATTCCCCCTTGGTGGCCACTGTGCCACCCTATTGTTGATAATGTTATTCAAACATGACATGGTGGTGGCAGTGCTGATGGAGTTTTTAAAACACCTCACGGTCACTGCTGGACTGAAAATAGTCCACCAAACAAAAACATCCAGCCAACAGCGCCCTGTGGGCAGCGTCCTGTGACCACTGACGAAGGTCTAGAAGATGACCAACTCAAACAGCAGCAATAGATGAGCGATCGTCTCTGACTTTACATCTTCAAGGTGGACCAACTATGTAGGAGTGTCTAATAGAGTGGACGGTGAGTGGACACAGTATTTAAAAACTCCAGCAGCACTGCTGTGTCTGATCCACTCATACCAGCACAACACACACTAACACAGCACCACCATGTCAGTGTCACTGCAGTGCTGAGAATGATCCACCACCTAAATAATACCTGCTCTGTGGTGGTTCTGTGGGGGTCCTGACCATTGAAGAACAGGGTGAAAGCAGGTTAAAAATGTATGTAGAGAAATAGATGGACTACAGTCAGTAATTGTAGAACAACAAAGTGCTTTTATATGGTAAGTGGAGCTGATAAAATGGACAGTGAGTGTAGAAACAAGGAGGTGGTTTTAATGTTATGGCTGATCAGTGTATATAAGTCATTAAACATAGTTTAATTCAAAATACCTTATTATCTTACGCTCCACAAGGTAAAACCCCCTCTGAGACTTTTTTTTACTTAAAGGTAAATAAGCTGCAACAATTATTTGACTAAATCTCCAATTAAATTCACATTTAGATGTTGCCACATCCCAACCCTGTTTGCATTTAGCAGTCCAACCATCATCTAGTATAGTCAGAGTCTGATCCTGTTGTCAGAGTCTGATCCAAACGTCTCCTGTTGTTTGGAACGCTTCACTTCTGTTTTGCTTTCATCATAATGTTGTCAGACATGCAAACTTAACAAGATCAGACTGTTTTATATAATCACACAACTACACAAACCCGATCTGTTCCTTCCACAAAGACCCGTTTTTGAATTTGACAACGGCCGTGTTGTTATGCTAAGTAGATGTCACACTTTCTTTTGTGTCACAGTAACTAATGATATCTCTCTCTCGTTCTCCCTCTCTTTCCGCACACACACACCACAAACACACACACACTTTTTCTCATGCAGTCTAAGCTGCAGTGCTCCAGCTCTCCCAATGGGCCTTATTACCAGTGACATTCAGCCCTATCTACCTCACTACTGTCTCATCTAAGAGGGAGAAAGAAGGAGACAGATTCACATAAGTAGGCTGAGAGTTTTAGGCCAGCCTCATTTTTCTTCTGTGCTTGCTGATCCAGACCAGGAGCTATACACACTCCTTGTGGAAAACCATGCTAATAAGGCAGTATGTACAGAGACTGTCCATGGTCTGCATAAAATACCAGTTTCTCTTGCTTTGCTTTTACTTTAGATCGCTTAGGCATCTTTATGCACTTATTATCTTCACAAATCAAACAAAAAATAAATAAAAATGTACCATACTCATTATTGATATTAATGATATTAACACTTTGGCCTATTTCCTAAGTCAGTAACCAATTGTCATTAGTCAATGGTTGCCATTCAGTGACCAACTTACAGCACCCAATCAAAATACAAAACACAAGAATTTATACCTTATTAAATAAACAGCTTGGCGTAGAACGTAGCAGCAATGTACAACAGTAAGATGGACATGAACACAGTGGGCTAAACCAGTTCCACATCCAGAATATAGATGATAGGCAACAGCTCTTTAGGGCCTTAACTAAACACACAAAGTAAATATTAAAAATAAAATTTTTTAAAATTAAATAAAAAATTAAATAATGTTAGCTCATTAAGCCTAATTAAAGAAACAAACAAAAAAATAAAATAAAAAAGTCAAAATTAAATAAAAAGTAAATAATGTTTATTACACCTAACTAAACACACAAAGTAAATATTAGAAATAAAAATGCTAAAATAAAATTAAATAAAAAAAAGTTAGCTCATTGAGTCAAACTAAATACACAAAGTAAATATTAGAAATAAAAATGTTAAAATTAAATAAAATAGAAACAATAAAATTAAAATGTTAGCTTATTAGGCCTAACTGAACACACAAATAAAATATTTAAAATAAAAATGTTAGCTCAATAAGCCTATGTAAAAACACAAAGTAAATATTAAAATAAAAGTTTAAATAAAAAAAATAAAAAAAATGTTAGCTTATTAGGCCTAACTAAACATGTAAAGTAAATATTAGAAATAAAAATGTTAAAATAAAAAAAATTAAATACAAATTAAATAAAAATAACACAAAATATTAGTTCATTAGGCCTAACTAAACACACAAAGTAAATATTAAAAACATTTTTTAAATAAAATTTAATTAAATAAAAATTATACAAAATGTTAGTTCATTAGGCCTAACTAAAGAAACAAAATAAATATTAGAAATAAAAATATAAAAATAAAATAAAAATGTTAGCTCATTAGGCCTAAATAAACACACAAATTAAATATTAGGAATAAAAACATGCAATGCACATTTTGTGACCCATTTTGTAGACTAATCACACTAAATCATTCCAGGTTTCATAATGGTATGTCTGGTGTTTGTGTATAAATGTTTTTATGTCTCTCTGTCTAATGTGTTTTTTCTTATTTGTAATTCATAATTTCATTGTATGCAAATGTGCCAACAATGACAATAAAGTCAGTCTAAAGAAATGCAGTTGGTGTTTGAAAGCTTTTTCTGACATTATTAGCATAGTTATTAGCAAGTGTTCTTACCTTTATACTGAGGCATGATGCAAAATCTCTAGATTATTTTTAAATGCTCCAGACAAATCCACATGTGCAGAGTTTAACATGCAGTCTGACTCCATACTAATGCAAACCAGCTTCCCCATGACCAGTTTAAGTGATCCAAGTGATTGATAGTTTCTCTGTAATTATGTGTAATATTTAATATGCATTTTGTAATGATACAACACATACAGATTTTCAGTGTGGGTTAAATCTGCAGCACACGCTCGACTTAAATTAAATAAATGAATGAATTTACATGCCAAATTTAACTAACGTGATTAACTAACAGCAAACAAGTACATATTTGTCCCTTACTCAATTAACATCCCAGCTCTGAGTATTGACTGGTCCTAATCTGATATCCTAGCAACAGCCAAGCTAAATGCCTACATGCAAATTACACTATATAGACAAAAGTACTTTTTAATTTATGTGTTTCAGCCACAACAATTGCAAAGAGGGTCTTTTATGGCAGTCCTAGTGAGGTATAAAATGAGTCGCAGGTGTGGGAAACTCAGGTGATGTGAGGATGGTCAGGTGATGAAGTGTGCAGTGCATCATGGGGCTTGTAGTTGCTTACAGCATGTAAACATATTTTAAGTCCAACATTGTCTTTACAAATTTGTTATTTTGTAATGGTATATATACATATATATATATATATATATATATATATATATATATATATATATATACATGTTTTCTACCTGTTCTTCAATTATCAGGACCCCCACAGAGCAGGTATTATTTAGGTGATGGATCATTCTCAACACTGCAGTGACACTGACATGGTGGTGGTGTGTTAGTGTGTGCTGTGCTGGTATGAGTGGATCAGACACAGCAGCGCTCCTGGAGTTTTTAAATACCGTGTCCACTCACTGTCCACTCTATTAGACATTCCTACTTAGTTGGTCCACCTTGTAGATGTAAAGTCAGAGACGATCACTCATCTATTGCTGCTGTTTGAGTTGGTCATCTTCTAGACCTTCATTAGTGGTCACAGGACACTGCCCACGGGGTGCTGTTGGCTGGATATATTTTTGGTTGGTGGACTATTCTCAGTCCAGCAGTGACAGTGAGGTGATCCACCACCCAAATAATACCTACTCTGTGGTGGTCCTGTGGGGGTCCTGACCATTGAAGAACAGGGTGAAAGCAGGCTAAAAAAGTGTGTAGAGAAACAGATGGACTACAGTCAGTAATTGTCGAACTACAAAGTGCTTCTATATGGTAAGTGGAGCTGATAAAATGGACAGTGAGTGTAGAAACAAGAAGGTAGCTTTAATGTTATGGGTGATCGGTGTATATATATACAGTGCCTTGCAAAAGTATTCGGCCCCCTTGAACTTTTCAACCTTTTGCCACATTTCAGGCTTCAAACATAACGATATGAAATTGTAATTTTTTGTGAAGAATCAACAATAAGTGGGACACAATTGTGAAGTGGAACGAAATTTATTGGATATTTTAAACTTTTTTTAGAAATAAAAAACTAAAAAGTGGGGCGTGCAATATTATTTGGCCCCTTTACTTTCAGTGCAGCAAACTCACTCCAGAAGTTCAGTGAGGATCTCTGAATGATCCAATGTTGACCTAAATGACTGATGGTGATAAATAGAATCCACCTGTGTGTAATCAAGTCTCCGTATAAATGCACCTGCTCTGTGATAGTCTCAGAGTTCTGTTTAAAGCGCAGAGAGCATCATGAAGACCAAGGAACACACCAGGCAGGTCCGAGATACTGTTGTGGAGAAGTTTAAAGCCGGATTTGGATACAAAAAGATTTCCCAAGCTTTAAACATCTCAAGGAGCACTGTGCAAGCGATCATATTGAAATGGAAGGAGTATCAGACCACTGCAAATCTACCAAGACCCGGCAGTCCCTCTAAACTTTCAGCTCAAACAAGGAGAAGACTGATCAGAGATGCAGCCAAGAGGCCCATGATCACTCTGAATGAACTGCAGAGATCTACAGCTGAGGTGGGAGACTCTGTCCATAGGACACAATCAGTCGTACACTGCACAAATCTGGCCTTTATGGAAGAGTGGCAAGAAGAAAGCCATTTCTCAAAGATATCCATAAAAAGTCACCTGGGAGACACACCAAACATGTGGAAGAAGGTGCTCTGGTCAGATGAAACCAAAATCGAACTTTTTGGCCACAATGCAAAACGTTATGTTTGGCGTAAAAGCAACACAGCTCATCACCCTGAACACACCATCCCCACTGTCAAACATGGTGGTGGCAGCATCATGGTTTGGGCCTGCTTTTCTTCAGCAGGGACAGGGAAGATGGTTAAAATTGATGGGAAGATGGATGGAGCCAAATACAGGACCATTCTGGAAGAAAACCTGTTGCAGTCTGCAAAAGACCTGAGACTGGGACGGAGATTTATCTTCCAACAAGACAATGAACCAAAACATAAAGCAAAATCTACAATGGAATGGTTCACAAATAAACGTATCCAGGTGTTAGAATGGCCAAGTCAAAGTCCAGACCTGAATCCCATCGAGAATCTGTGGAAAGAGCTGAAAACTGCTGTTCACAAACGCTCTCCATCCAACCTCACTGAGCTCGAGCTGTTTTGCAAGGAAGAATGGGCAAAAATTTCTGTCTCTCGATGTGCAAAACTGATAGAGACATACCCCAAGCGACTTGCAGCTGTAATCACAGCAAACAAAGTATTAACGCAAGGGGGCCGAATAATATTGCACGCCCCACTTTTCAGTTTTTTATTTCTAAAAAAAGTTTAAAATATCCAATAAATTTCGTTCCACTTCACGATTGTGTCCCACTTGTTGTTGATTCTTCACAAAAAATTACAATTTCATATCGTTATGTTTGAAGCCTGAAGTGTGGCAAAAGTTTGAAAAGTTCAAGGGGGCCGAATACTTTTGCAAGGCACTGTATGTGTGTGTGTGTGTGTGTGTGTGGACACAGTTGAGTCACATTATTATGACCACTACCCTGGCCCTCTAATTACTTGAACTCAATTGAGCAGCTGTGGAACCACCTCAATCATCATGTTTGCTCTAGGGATCCCCCCCATGCACCCTCCAGCAGCTGTGGGATGCACTGCAGTCAGCATGGCACCTGATACCTGTGACAATCTACCAGGACCTTACTGAGTCACTCCCAGCCCGTCTACCTGCTGTCCATGCTGCACACTCTGGATATTAGCTGGTGGTCATAATAATGTGACTCAATTGTGAAAGTCCCTAAACATTTTTGCCTAATTATTATTTAGTGCAGGGAGTATCTCATGTCCAGTCTCATCAACAAAGGGTCCAAAGACCAAAGTGGAATCAGATGAGCATATGCCTTTTTGGTATGCCAGCCTGGAGCCACCCGGGCCCTTGTGGATGACCACAAGATGAATGGAATCAAAGTGTAAAAGATGGCATAACAATTCTTATAAACAAACAAACAATATAATCTTAATGAAGTAGTTTTATTGATGTTTATTTTTATCCTACGCAACATCTGCTTATTAGTTCTATTACTCCGATCAGAACATCTGTCCCATCAAAAAAGTCCGCACAGCACTCATTTTGAGCTTACAGAAGATAACTCAAAATTAATTTGCTCATCACAAAACGAGAGTGTCGAGTTTTAATAATCTACCTGAAGATCAGTAATGAGGAGGGAATGAGGGCAAAGTTGTTTTCACTGAGCACAGATTCAGAAAACAAGGTTGTGTTAATGTGTTCCCAATTAGCATACAAGTTGAACGTCACACCGTTGGGACTTAGATTGTGTTTGTGTGCTGCCTGGAGAGTTTATGAAATATTACCACAAAACATTATTGGTTTACTGTGTAATAAAATATTCCAGTGTTTTATGTGTGAAACACTACTTGACAAATGGCTAATCATAGCTAATCATGGTGACGTTTAATGGTCTTTATCAGTCAGTACATTTACATTTTCGGCATTTAGCAGACGCTTTTATCCAAAGCGACTTATAGAACTGTGACAGTATACAGTCTAAGCAATTGAGGGTTATGGGCCTTGCTCAAGGACCCAACAGTGACAGCCTGGCAGTGGTGGGGCTTGAACCAGCAACCCTCTGATTACTAGTCCAGTACCTTAACCACTAGGCTACAACTGCCCAAAGTACAATAGCATTTTAAGTCTTCTTCTTTCAGCTGTTTACATTATTTTATTTCATTTTCAGTATTTTTACTTTTATCCAAAGCATCTTACAGTACTGTGACAGTATACTTTCTAAGCAATTGGGGTTAAGGGCCTTGCTTAAGGGCCCAACAGTGACAGCCTGACAGTGTTAGGGCTTAAACCAGTGACTTTTTGATTACTAATCCAGTACCGTACCCGCTAATCTATGACTGCCCCAGTCAGTAGTTAATACATTTGTAACAAATAGACTCCCAAGACCTTAAGCACTCAAGCTGTACCACCACTTACTACCTGCCTTTATTCGAGTGAATTGATAGGAAGCTGGAAAGATGGAAATGGATTTAAAAATTGTCCTTGAGCAGAACAGGTGAAACAATGATAATGAATAAATGTCTGATATAAAATACAAAGTTTTTTAAAGATGATGTTGCCAGATTGAAAGAAACTAGAGTGCGCGAAGACACATAATGCAGGAATGTCCATCAACTAAAATGTACTGCTCTCAAAGACTGATTGACAGGATGTTCCGTAAATTCTGGAATATTCCACTAGCACATCAGCACTGGGATTCTAGGGTTGGCTTGGCACCCCCTAACAGGCACAATTGACAAAAAGTAGGGTAGGAAAAGACCAAACCAATAAGTGGGTGGGATATTCACTGCTGTGTAAGGACCCTGGTTAGTACCTCAAGGCGCCAGTACAGAAGTGGAAAAACGTTGAGATCAGTGTGTGACTCTCCGTGCATGTTTGAATCCACCAAGTACAGGAGAATAGGAGGGGGTCGGTGGCCTGTGGACACGTTGGAGGGAGTGTGTGTCAGGCAAATATACCCTCCTCAAATATACCCTCCTCAGATGTGATTTATTGTTAAGACCATTACATTTACATTTTCAGCATACACCTTTATCCAAAGTGAAATACAACTGAGACTGTATACATTGCAAGCAATTGAGGATTAAGGGCCTTGCTCAAGGACCCAACAGTGGCAGCCTGGCAGATGTGGGGCTTGAATGGGATGGGAGAATAAGAGGGGGTCGGTGGCCTGTGGACACGTTGGAGGGAGTGTGTGTCAGGCAAATATACCCTCCTCTGATGCGGTCAGCATCCCGGGCAGTGGAAGACTAATTGGCTACGCTAAATTAGGAGAAAAAGGGAGTAAATGCTTAAATAAAATAGCAAAACACATGATTAAATAACATGATAAATAAATAAATAAACCTAACAGATGAATTCAAGACCCAGAAAAATCTTTTAAGAACAGCAATTACCAGGGTTGTCTTATGCAGACAGATTTTGCAGACAAAGTTTAGAAAATATGTTAAAAAGCAAATGTTTTCCAAGAATAAACATTGCTACCACAGTTGGAGCATGAAGGAAGAGCTGTCATCATGTGGGGAGCCTTTTCATCTGCTGGTACTGGTGCACTGCTTCATGATAAAAAGTCAATGATTTGTTGTTAAGACCATTAAAAATCAAATGTTTTGGCTGATTTTTTGAACAGGAGTGTACAGTGGGTAGTGCTGTCACTACACAGCAAGAAGAGCATGTGTTCAATTCCCCAGCCAGGTGGCCAGTGAAAAGTCACTATTTGTTGTTAAGATCATTACATTTACATTTTAAGCCTATCCCAGCTTTTCAATGGGCGCAAGGCACACAGTAACACCCTGGACGGGGCGCCAGTCCATCGCAGGGCAGACACACACACACATACACCTATAGGGCAATTCAGTGTCTCCAGTTAACCTGACTGCATGTTTTTGGATTGTGGGAGCTCCCGGAGGAAACCCACGCAGACACAGGGAGAACATGCAAACTGAGCACAGAAAGGACTTGAACCGCTCCGCCTGGGGATCGAACCCAGGACCTTCTTGCTGTGAGGCGACAGTGCTACCCACCGAGCCACCGTGCCAGACACCTTTATTCAAAGTGAATTACAATGAAGACTGCATACTTTGCAAGCAATTGAGGTTTAGAGGCCTTGCTCAAGGGCCCAACAGTGGCAACCTGGCAGATGTGGGGATTGAACCAGTGACCTTCCAGTTACTAGACCTGTACTTTAACCGTTGAGCTACCACTGCTCATTAAAAATGTAATGTTGATTTTTTTTGAACAGGGGTGTAGCGCTTTCGCCTCACAGCAAGAAGGGTCTGTGTTCGATTCCCCAGCCAGGTGGTCAGGGCCCTTTCTATATGAAGTTTGCATGTTCTCCCTATTGTCTATGTGGGGTTCCTATGGGTGTTGGGTTTTCTACAACAAGTCCAAAGACATGTGGTCAGGCAGAGCTCACGTGAGGAGCCTTTTTAGCTACTGGTACTGGCGCACTGCTTTACAGTCTATGATTTATTGTTAAGACAAGTATCCAAAGTGAATAACATTTGAGACTGTATACATTGCAAGCAATTGACGGTTAAGGGCCTTGCTCAAGGGCCCAACAGTGGCAACCTGGCAGATGTGGGATTTGAACCAGTGGCCATCCAGTTACTAGTCCTGTACTTTAACCGTTGAGCTACCACTGCCCATTAAAAATGTAATGTTGATTTTTTTGAACAGAAGTGTACAGTGGGTAGTGCTGTCACTACACAGCAAGAAGAGCATGTGTTTAATTCTCCTGCCAGGTGGCCAGGGCCCCTTTTGTATGAAGTCTGCATGTTCTTCCTATTGTCCTATTGTCCTTCCTATTGGGTTTCCTATAGGTGTTGGGTTTTCTACAACAAGTCCAAAGACATGCGGTCAGACAGAGCTGTCATCATGTGAGGAGCCTTTTTAGCTGCTGGTACTGGTGCACTGATTCACGGCAAAAACTCAATGATTTATTGTTAAGACCATTACATTTACATTTCAGCATTTAGCAGATGTCTTCATCCAAAGTGAATTACAATTGAGACTGTATACATTGCAAACAATTGAAGGTAAAGGGTCTTGCTGTGAGGAGCCTTTTTAGCTACTGGTACTGGTGCACTGCTTCACAGTGAAAAGTCAAGGCAAGAAGGATCTGTGTTCGATTCTTTAGCCGGGTGGTCAGGGCCCCTTCTGTAAGCTTGCATGTTCTCCCTGTGTCTATGTAGATTTCCTCTGGGTGTTCAGTTTTTCTCCCTGCTGTTACTGGTGCACTGCTTCACGATGAAAAGTCAATGATTTGTTATTAAGATGTTTAAAACTTAACGTTTTACAATTTTTGGCTTAATTGGTACATGTATCTAGTTTATCTAGAAGGAAAACAAAGATTTTTAGGGATTGTAATGCAACATTATCCACCATACAGACACTATTTACACTGGGAATCAATGACACCCTAAAGGTATTTAAACCCATTTAAACCTCTTAATAAATAATAAAAATGAAGTGCACTGCCACTGAGGTTCTTCAGTCCCTAGGCCCGCTGACCTGAAATCCAATAGCCAGGAGCACCAGCATGAAATTTAGGCTTTCTTAAAGGTTAATAAGCTGCCCTAACCCTGACTCTTCCATCCCCCTGGACAGATCTTGTCTCTTGGGCCTATTCAATGACCTTGGAATCATCTTGCCATCTTACCCCATCAAATTAACTGCACTTCCACTCAAAGCACCTTCAGTTATTGGGCTTATTGCACAAACGCAACACTATCATGGTTCTATCATGATTTTAAGGAATAAAGCACAACAGGACATGCAGGTATATTAAAATACTTAAACATGTGGTGGTATGGTGCAAAACCAGTGCAAAATGAAGAGGTCATTACCACCTGATACTGTGTGGAATACATGATTATTATGTTTGTTCTCACATTTAATGATGCGAGGCGTTAATCATCCAGGCTACATTATGCTTTTACTTTCATTCTAGTAATTAGCAGTCAAACCTTCACCAACATTTGTTTTTTTAGATTTTTTTAGATTAGATGTCTTTACAATGGCATGCTAATGTTGTTTTTTTTCTATTATTCTTATAATGAAAGGCCTAGCATTGTCTTGCTGAAAAAAAACATGGACGTCTAAAATCCCAATATACGCCTCCGTGTTAATGATACCTTTACTAATATGCAAGTCACGCGTGCTGTGGGCACTGGTGCTCTTGTTGGAATTTATTTCAATTTTTGTAATAAACCAACCTTAACAATTAATGGAACAAATAATCAAATAATCATTTTCATCAACCACTTTATCCTGGTTAGGATTGTAACAGGTCTGGTTCCATGATAAACCACTGGGTGCAAGGCAGGAATACCCTGGACCAGGCACCAATTCATTGCAAGGCTTCAGCCCTTCCCTTCTCAGATCCCCTCCTCCCTAGCCAGCTGATAGCACAGTTGGCCGTCGGAGTGCCAATCAACAATAGCTGATATAACCACATCGGCAAGGGATTACTTTGGCAAACCTTTGTCAAGCACTACAATACAGAGTTACAAGCACAAATGTCACTTAAGACTTTACTGTGCAAAAAAGAAGCCTTATGTTAACCATGTCCAGAAGCAGCGTCGACTTCTCTGAGCTCGGAGGCATCTAGGATGGACCATCACACAGTGGAAACGTGTATTGTGGTCAGATGAATCAGCATTCCAGGTCTTTTTTGGAAACAATGGACGAAAAAGACCATCCAGACTGCTATCAGCAACAAGTCCGAAAGCCAGTGTCTGTCATGGTATGGGGCTGTGTCAGTGCCCTTGGCAAAGGTCATTTACACTTCTGTGATGGCAGCATTAATGCAGAAAAGTACATTGAGATCTTTGAGCAACATGTGCTGCCTTCAAGACGTCATCTTTTCCAGGGACGTCCAGCATTTTTCATCAAAACAATGTAAAACCACATGCTGCACACATTACAAAGGCATGGCTGCGGAAGAAGAGGGTACGGGTACTGGACGGGCCTGCCTGCAGTCCTGACCTGTCCCCAATAGAGAAAGTGTGGAGAATTTTTAAATGAAACATGTGACAATGACGACCCTGTACTGTTGCACATCTTAAGACGTGTTTGCAGGAAGAATGAGACAAAATAAAAGCTGAAACACTAAATCACTTGGTCTCCTCAGTGCCAAAACGTCTTTCAAGTGTGGTGAAAAAGAATGGCAACATTACAAAGTGGTAAATGCTTTACTGTCTCAATTTTTTTTGGAATGTGTTGCAGGTCTGAAATGCAGGAATGGATGTTTATTAATAAATGAAATTAAGCTGAGCAGATAAAATATGAAATATCTCAGGTTCATCCTGTCTGCAATGAAATAAAATTTTTTGAAATAAAATGATTTGAGGTTGTACATCCTTTTGCGTCAGTGCTGTGTGATGTACAACACAATATCTGATCATTGATCTTGCCAAACAAGTACAGTGGTACCTTGTAACTCAACGTATTCTAAACTCAAAATCTTTGAAACTCAACAACCTTTGTCAAGAAATGTTCCCTTAAACTCAACGTGTGTGCGACCGCTGCTTTGTTCAGCACTCCGCTTGAGCAGTGCAGTACATTTACATTTTCAGCATTTTGCAGACGCTTTTATCCAAAGCGACTTACACAATGAGCTGAACACGATGAGCAATTGAGGGTTAAGGGCCTTGCTCAGGGACCCAACAGTGGCAACTTGGTGGTGGTGGTGGTGGTGTGGCTTGAACCAGCAACCTTCTGTTTACTAATTCAGTACCTTAACCACTGAGCTATCACTGGCCCAGTGGCAGTAAAACATCATCAAAGTGGGAATACGAGACGAATCTGCATTTGTGTGAAATAACAGTCAAATCCAGTCTAAAAGCTCCACATGTATCTGTGTTTATCTGGATTTTCCTCCTGTTTCACTTTTAAACTTGTGTTACAGCTCGAGATTTTGAGAAATTGTGGGAATCAGCTTTTCCGAGAGAGTCTAAAATGCTTATCCTTAAAAAATAAAGCTTAATGTGTCTTAATGTTTTAAAGAACGACATAGAAACACTAAAACTCTCTTAATTATTACTGCTTATAAGTAATTAAGAAGCAATTAAGAACTAAGAAGCATAAGAAAACAATAAAGAAGTAAAGGTAAAGTGCAGGTTGTATTGTATTTTTTATTGATTTTAAGGTTTTTAATTGTATTTCAGTGTTTTTATATTATATTTGTGTTATTTTTAGTGTATATGTGTCAAAAACAACCCCATTATTTTATATTAGCCTAAAGATATGCAGTTCCATACATTCTTATGCTCAACGCCTTTTAAACTCAACGCCACTCCCAGAACCAATTGACGTCGAGTTTCAAGGTACCACTGTAATTATATAAATGTAAACCATTTTACTTTCCCTGTCCAGATATCTTAATGCTGTGGCAGCTAGCATGCAGCTAAGATGAAGAAAAGTGTTTATATGATAATGGGTCTGAATGGGACCATGAATGCAGCTCAAAGTCTCACTAATTGGACATCAAACAGACTGTGTGTGGGAGAGATTAGTGTGTAGGGAGGAAGCTGTTGGCTTGAAGCAGCACCAAAACCATCAACTCTTACATTATTACACGGCTTTGTTCTACATCTGCACTTTTTTAAGAACATTGTCTCTGGAGAGATTTTCTTTTTAAGTCGGCTTTCACCACAAAAATCTCCACAAGGATAAACTGCATCGGATAATGACAGTGTTTAGCTGGGTGGATTAATCAAGGAGAATTTTTTAGGAGTTTAGAAAACACTGCTCAAAAGTTAGTCAATATTTCAAAACACAGAGAAAGTTTACAGTAACAAGAAAATGTTGCTCATTAAAATTACTAATTTTAGAGGCCAGATGGCTTCACACAAGCCTGAGGGGGATGAGTGCTAGTGTGCTGTTCTCCTCGGCCAGCGTGGATGTTGCAGGTGAGACAGAGGTGGACAGTACAGCCAGGAGGTTGTGTATAATTATTCTATTTTATTAATTAAAAAGAAAGAAGTGGCCGCTCAGGTGGCGCAGCGATAAAGCACACGCTAGAACACCAGAGCTTGGATCTCGAATATATCTATTGAGTCTCAGCTCTGCCTGCCGGCTGGGCTGAGCGTCCACATGAACAACGGATGGCCTGTTGTTCAGATAGGGGTGGGATATTAAGCAGGATAGGGACTCTCTCATTACTAATGCAACTACGACCTCTGCTGGCTGATTAATGGCGCCTGCACAGAGACAGAGTCTTTCCATACACAGTGCTGATCCCCCTTGCACTTGTGAAAGTGTAGGTGACAAAATGCATACGGCTGCTGCCTATGTGTCGGAGGGGGCGTGGGTTAGCTTCGTTCTCCTCAATCAGAGTGGAGATTGGTATTAGTGGAGAGGAAGCATGACGCAATCGGGCAATTGGACGCGCTAAAAGTTGAGAGAAAAAGGGAGAAAATGCATAAATTATATATATATATATATATATATATATATATATATATATATATATATATATATATATACAGTGTATCACAAAAGTGAGTACACCCCTCACATTTCTGCAAATATTTCATTATATCTTTTCATGGGACAACACTATAGACATGAAACTTGGATATAACTTAGAGTAGTCAGTGTACAACTTGTATAGCAGTGTAGATTTACTGTCTTCTGAAAATAACTCAACACACAGCCATTAATGTCTAAATGGCTGGCAACATAAGTGAGTACACCCCACAGTGAACATGTCCAAATTGTGCCCAAATGTGTCGTTGTCCCTCCCTGGTGTCATGTGTCAAGGTTCCAGGTGTAAATGGGGAGCAGGGCTGTTAAATTTGGTGTTTTGGGTACAATTCTCTCATACTGGCCACTGGATATTCAACATGGCACCTCATGGCAAAGAACTCTCTGAGGATGTGAGAAATAGAATTGTTGCTCTCCACAAAGATGGCCTGGGCTATAAGAAGATTGCTAACACCCTGAAACTGAGCTACAGCATGGTGGCCAAGGTCATACAGCGGTTTTCCAGGACAGGTTCCACTCGGAACAGGCTTCGCCAGGGTCGACCAAAGAAGTTGAGTCCACGTGTTCGGCGTCATATCCAGAGGTTGGCTTTAAAAAATAGACACATGAGTGCTGCCAGCATTGCTGCAGAGGTTGAAGACGTGGGAGGTCAGCCTGTCAGTGCTCAGACCATACGCCGCACACTGCATCAACTCGGTCTGCATGGTCGTCATCCCAGAAGGAAGCTGACGCACAAGAAAGCCCGCAAACAGTTTGCTGAAAACAAGCAGTCCAAGAACATGGATTACTGGAATGCCCTGTGGTCTGACGAGACCAAGATAAACTTGTTTGGCTCAGATGGTGTCCAGCATGTGTGGCGGCGCCCTGGTGAGAAGTACCAAGACAACTGTATCTTGCCTACAGTCAAGCATGGTGGTGGTAGCATCATGGTCTTGGGCTGCATGAGTGTTGCTGGCACTGGGGAGCTGCAGTTCATTGAGGGAAACATGAATTCCAACATGTACTGTGACATTCTGAAACAGAGCATGATCCCCTCCCTTCGAAAACTGGGCCTCATGGCAGTTTTCCAACAGGATAACGACCCCAAACACAACCTCCAAGATGACAACTGCCTTGCTGAGGAAGCTGAAGGTAAAGGTGATGGACTAAACCCAATTGAGCACCTGTGGCGCATCCTCAAGTGGAAGGTGGAGGAGTTCAAGGTGTCTAACATCCACCAGCTCCGTGATGTCATCATGGAGGAGTGGAAGAGGATTCCAGTAGCAACCTGTGCAGCTCTGGTGAATTCCATGCCCAGGAGGGTTAAGGCAGTGCTGGATAATAATGGTGGTCACACAAAATATTGACACTTTGGGCACAATTTGGACATGTTCACTGTGGGGTGTACTCACTTATGTTGCCAGCTATTTAGACATTAATGGCTGTGTGTTGAGTTATTTTCAGAAGACAGTAAATCTACACTGCTATACAAGTTGTACACTGACTACTCTAAGTTATATCCAAGTTTCATGTCTATAGTGTTGTCCCATGAAAAGATATAATGAAATATTTGCAGAAATGTGAGGGGTGTACTCACTTTTGTGATACACTGTATATATAAAAAGAGAAGTAACTCCCCTAGGTGCCCAGGTGGCATAGCGGAATATTCTGCTAGCACACCAGCACTGGGATAAGCGGGCACAATTGGCAGTGCCTGCAGCAGACAAAAAGACCGGACTTACATGTGGGTGGGGTCTTCGGTGCTTTGTAAGGACCCTGGTAAGTAGCCCGAGGCGCCTGTACAGAAGTGGTGGAACGCAAAGAACAGTGCGTGACTCTCCGTGCGCAAGACTGGCATCACACACAAATCCTCAGAAGTATGGCCGAATAAGACAGGGTCAGTGGACTGCACACACGTTGGAGGGAGCTTGTGTCAGGTGATTATACCCTCCTCGGACGCAAACGGGGTCCCCAGCAGCAGAACACTAATTGGCTATGCTAAATTGGGAGAAAAAGGAAGAAAATGCATAAATAAAATCAAAACAATATCCTCCTATACATTTGATGATTATTGATGATGTTATCAGCCCTATAATCATTGTCTCAGTTTGCATACACACATACTGTATGTGATGTGGTTTCAAATACTGTATTTCTGCAACTGTTCTTTTCTCTGACTGAATAATTGAAAGACAAATTCGAGTTCTTTAATAACATTTTAGTAGGTTGTTTTTTTTTATCTGCTGGGTCAAAATATACACCAATTGACCAATTTATTAGGTACACTTGTTCTGTTCAATATCTGATGATTTTCTAAGCTACATCCATTATACACAAAAGAAGAAACAATGCCACTCAGCTCTCCATGCACAAGGCTGATCCTCATATAAACTTGCCTAGTGCAGGTGAAAAGAGGCAGTCGGTACTGCGCACATGTCAGAGGGGGCGTGTGTCAGTTGTGAAACTCCACAGTCAACAGTGAAGGCTTGTATCGGTTGAGGTGATGCATAATGCAATCAGGGTAATCGGATACAACTAGAATAGGGGATAAATTGTGGAAATATTATCCAACCAAACACATTGATTGATAATCCAAAATCTAAACTAGCTGCAGAAGCATGATCTGTACAATACGGGTTCCTAAAAAGTTTCATGACAGCCCTCGATTTCATTTTTGTGTTTTATTTTAGCACACAGACTAAAATTTGCCGAAGATCAAGCTAAGCTACAGTGACAGGCGTCGTCATTACATCAACCTGTACCGTCTGTAGCCAGCTCCAGCATAATAGCTACTGTAACAGCAGCAAGGTTAAACCAATTAAACCCAGCCTACGCTAACAAGGCTTTAAAGGCTTGTAAATCAGCACTCTGAGAGAGCGAGAGAGCGAGACGGAAGGACGGAGAGACAGAGCGATGCATGGATGGATAGAGCAGATTAGCGGCTGAGTGCAGGGAGTGGTGGAGGAACCTCGGATGAGTAATAGATTCAGAATACTTCACTCAGGGCTCTTAGGGAAATAAAGACATTTAATTAATGTTGAGCTAACATTAAGCTAACGCCTAACAAGCCATTAGCTTTGCGTTTGGGGTCTAAGTATCAATCAAATGCTACATGCAATGCTGTGGCTAGCTATAGGACGTTGAAATCTTGTTACTCATATTTTCCATGTCTGTTCTGTTTAGAACTAGTTGATTTATTAAGAGAAGCTCTTTGTGCACAGTGGGATAGGACGTGTCTTTTGTGTTTGCTGTTTAAAGGATTGGAAACGTGCTCAAATCAGCAGGGAGCACAAAGACGACAGGATTAGAATAATTAAAGTCAATCTTATAAACACACCAGGAATTTATATACACACTTATTCAAACACAATTATATACAGCGGTGGTATGAGAAAGAAACAGTGTGTGTGTGTGTGTGTGGAGGGTATAAAATAGCATTTAATTCTTATTAATAACATCATATGTATTTATGGCATTATAATTAAATAAGTAAAATGAAGAAATTCAGTACAAATGTACAACCTCAAATCAGAAAAAGTTGGGGCAGCATGGAAGATGCAAATAATAATTAAAAAAACCCACAGAGTTTCATCATGTTTTATCTGCTCAACTTCATTTCATTTATTAATAAACATCCATTCCTGCATTTCAGTTCTGCAACACATTCCGAAAAAGTTAAGACGGTAAAGCATTTACCACTTTGTAATGTTGCCATTCCTTTTCACCACACTTAAAAGACGTTTTGGCACCGAGGATACCAAGTGATTTAGTGTTTCAGCTTTTATTTTGTCTCATTCTTCCTGCAAACACGTCTTAAGATGTGCAACAGTACGGGGGGTCGTTGTTGACACAATTTCCATTTCAAAATTCTCCACACATTCTCTACTGGGGACAGGTCAGGACTGCAGGCAGGCCCGTCCAGTACCCGTACCCTCTTCTTCCGCAGCCATGCCTTTGTAATGTGTGCAGCATGTGGTTTTGCATTGTCTTGTTGAAAAATGCATGGACGTCCCTGGAAAATATGAGGTCTTAAAGGCAGCACATGTTGCTCAAAGATCTCAATGTACTTTTTTGCATTAATGCTGCCATCACAGAAGTGTAAATGACCTTTGCCAAGGGCACTGACACAGCCCCATACCATGACAGACCCTGGCTTTTGGACTTGTTGCTGATAAAAGTCTGGATGGTCCTTTTCGTCTTTGGTCCGGATCACACAGCGTCCATTTTTTTCCAAAAAAGACCTGGAATGCTGATTCATCTGACCACAATACACGTTTCCACTGTGTGATGGTCCATCCCAGACGCCTCCGAGCCCAGAGAAGTCGACGCCGTTTTTGAGGGGCGGGGTTCTTGATGCACTCAAGTTGAGAAGACAAAACATGACAAAACTGTCTGCTATCAAATAAAAGTCAAAATAAATGTAAGAAACACTGCATTTTTATTTTATTTGCATTGTCCATACTTTCCCAACTTTTTCTGAGTTAAGGTTGTAGATGTGTCATAACTTAAACCTAACAAAACGTCCTCTTTTAACATTTAAAATAATGGTATAACAGTGGAAAAGCATGCTAGCCCACCAGTGCTGAGATCTCAAGCTCTTGAGCACAAATCTCAGACATGCTGACAGCCGATCTGTTGTGTCTGAGGTTGGGCAGGCTGAAGGGATTTCTCTGCTAGCTGGTTGATGTTGAGGAATAATGGATAGCAGTGCATGGCTCTCCGTATGTGATACTTCAAGAATGCAAGTGAAAAGAAGTGGTTGGCAACTGCACATGTGTCAGAGGAGCTATGTGTTACAAGTACCCCTCCTCGGTAAGAGTCAGGGTCTGCAGCTGTAGAGGAGATACAGCTGAGGAACTGGATATGACTAAATCTGGAGAAAAGGGGGAAAATTGCATAAATAAAAATGTAAACCTTGGAATTAACCTCATTAATTTAAAAACCTAGTGTTTTCTTCTTAAATGACTCATTCATTCATTTTCATTAACTGACTGTTTCATGTTAGTCGGTGTCTGGGTGAGTGCACACCAGTCTGAAACACTGGGCGCATGCCAGAAAAATCTTGGACAGAGCTTCAGTTTATCACGTGACAACACACACCAACAAACCCACACACTTAGAAGCAGTTCCGAGTAGCTAATACAACCTGAGCATGTTTGTGGAATTCAGAATGTACCTAAAATAGAACCTACGTGGAGGTAAGAATACATGCAAACCTCCTTACAGACAAGGACCATATATAATGATCATACACAGGACCTCAAGACCTATGTTGCTGTGCAGTATCTAATCTGCCAGCTGCGCCACCATGGCAGCCTTTAGTGATTTACCAGCATCCAAAGTTAGGTTTAAATTTGCTCTTGTAACCCGACAGATTGAGCATGTTAGTAGCAAGCGGGTGATTTACTAAAAATAGACATGCTATCACTCTCCCAAAAAATACAAACATAGATTCATAGAATCTGTTAGACATCAGATTCCAAGTTCTCGTTTAGGGGCAACTGAGTGGCACAGCGATCTAACGTGCTCGCCCAGCAACACTGAGTTATCAAGCTCTTGAATGAGCTCTTGAGTTCAAATTTCAGATGTGCTATCCACCTGGCTGGGCATCGACAGACACATTTGGCTGTGTCTGAGAAGGAACGGTAGACAGGGTTCCTCATTGCTGCTGCAGTCGCGACCTCTGGTGGCTGGTTGTGGTGTTTGCACCAGGAATAGGGAACTCACTAAAAAACATAGTGTGTCTTTCATACGATATGGCTCTCTGTCAGACTCCGTCTCTGGCAGATGAAAATAAGTAGCCGCACTAAGTAAACTGCAGGTATATCAAGGGGGAACGTGATAGTCTGCGGATCTCTTTGGTCAGAATGGGGGTAGTGCAACATTCTTGAGTACGAATCTCAGCTCTGCTGACGGCCGGCCGGGCACCTACATGAACATGATTGGCTGTGTCTGAGGGTGGGAAGACCAAAAAGGGATTCTTCATTGCTGCTGCAATTGTGGCCTTTGCTGGCTGGTTGATGGTGTCTCCACAGAGACAGGGAATAATGGGGAGCAGTGTGTGTCTTCCATAAGCGATATGGCTCTCTGTCAGACTCCGTCTCCTTGGCAGATGAAAATAAGTAGCTGCACTAAGTAAACCGCAGATATATCAAGGGGGAACGTGATAGTCTATGGATCTCTTCGGTCAGGGTGGGCATGGTGCAACTACACTAGATTGGAAGAAAAATGGGGAAAATGCAAAAACAGAAATTGGTAGTGCACACCAGATCCGAGATTCTGAACTCCTTGGTTCAAAACTTGGCATTGCCACCAGTCGGCTGGGCGCCATCTAGTGGGCATAATTGGCAGTGCATGCAGCAGACACTAATTGGCCACCGTATCTGCTAGGGCGGGATGACCGGACTATGTGGGTGGGGTCTTAAAACGCTGTGCAAGGACCCTGATTAGCAGATAGAGGCGCCTGTGCACAATGCATGGGCAAAAAGAAGGGGTCCGCTAAGGATTGCGCAAGGGTTGGAGGAGGCGTGAGCAGGAAATTTACTCTCCTCTAATGCAGTCAGGGATCCCCCAGCAGCGGAAGACAAATTGACTACAATAAATCAGGAGAAAAATGGAAGAAAATGTAGAAAAAGTAGAAAAAAAAAATTTGGTAGTATTAAGTAGAATTTTTTTGGACCTAGTGTGCAAGTCAAGCTGGACTGGACCTCAGAAATTTGCTTGTACAAATTGTTGGCCATAAGCATTGGCCTTTATTGACGGTTTTTTTCAATGTAACCTCACTTTAAGCCTCATCAAACAACAAAGCACAAAACAAATTTCAGCTTTTCTCAAGAACAATTTCAAACTTCCCATCCAGCTAGCAATCTAACACCAGTAATGATGCTTGGTTCCAACCTCTCTCTCTTTTTATTTGAACTCTGCTTTCCAGCTCACGCTTCGTCTTTGTTGAAATCTATCTGTTTTGTTTAGACAGAATGATAAAGTACCCTAGCATATGGTTTCTATTCTGAGAAATAGGCAGTCGCGCGGGGTGAGCACACACTCACGCAAACTGATTCAAATGATTGACAGAGACACCTGGAGTGGAAGATTCTATATTAATAAAAAAGCAGGTGTTGCTAGGAATTTAAAGTAATGAGAAAATATTTTAAGCACCAGAATGATAATTAGACTTCATTTGCATATAATCTTAATCAGTGTACTTTGTCTTTGGTGTCAGAACTGAAAAGTTTATTATTGGTTGTAGCGGAATGGAATAACAAGAGTCTTTAGCTGAAATACAGAGCACTTTATAATTGTTATTAGATCGAGATGTGGTTCTTCTTCTGGCTGTGAGCTCCAGATCTACACTGATCAGCTATACCATTAAAAACACCTCCTTGTTTCTAAACTCACTGTCCATTTTATCAGCTCCACTTACCATATAAAAGCACTTTGTGTTCTACAATTACTGACTGTAGTCTGTCTGTTTCTCCGCATGCTTTGTTAGCCCCCTTTCATGCTGTTCTTCAATGGTCAGGACCCCCACATGACTACTACAGAGCAGGTATTATTTGGGTGGTGGATCATTCTCAGCACTGCAGTGACACTGACATGGTGGTGGTGTGTTAGTGTGTGTTGTGCTGGTATGAGTGGATCAGACACAGCAGCACTTATTGCTTATTTTTGGTTGATGGACTATTCTCAGTCCAGCAGTGACAGTGAGGTGTTTTAAAACTCCAACAGCATTGCTGTGTCTTATCTACTCATACCAGCACAACACACACTAACACACCACCACCATGTCAGTGTCACTGCAGTGCTGAGAATCATCCACCACCCAAATAATACCTACTCTGTAGTGGTCCTGTGGGGGTCCTGACCATTGAAGAACAGAGTGAAAGCTAAAAAAAAGTATGTAGAGAAACAGATGGACTACAGTCAGTCAGAGTCAGAGTCAGAGAGGTTTTATTGTCATTTCAGCTACACACAAGTACATATTGAAACGAAACAGCGTTCCTCTAGGATCACGGTGTAACACGGTACAAAAAGTGCAAGACAATACAAAACAGTGCAAATACAACAATAATACAAAAAATCCTATAATAAATAACTACAAAAGATATTCCTAATTATCCCTAATCTAAACAAGTAATTAGAAGACAGGACTAAAGACAAGTGTTAGTACATGATGGTGAATAGATGGTACAATGGTTCATGAGGTAGTGACATGTTGTACATTAGCAGCGTAAAATTGGCAATGCCGATAAGGTGCCTAAAAAGTAAATATGGTGCAAAATACAAGTAAGGTGCAGAAATTATTGTGCATTTCCAGGAGGTGTGCAAAAATGCAAGTAACAGTCAAAAATGCAAGTAACATAGTCAAAAATGCAAGTAACAGTCAATTGTAATTGTAAACAGTAATTGTAGAGCTACAAAGTGCTTCTATATGGTAAGTGGAGCTGATAAAATGGACAGTGAGTCCATAGAAACAAGAAGGTGGTTTTAATGTTATGCCTTATCGGTGTATAATAGCATAACTTTTTATAAATGCAGGCAGTTTTTATACCCAGCCTAATGTAGTTGCTGGTCTGAACTGATCTTCTGGTTAGGACACAGTGCTGGTTTTATCTGGTTGAGCTCATGGGTACTGGGTTATGCCAAAATAATTAATGAATTGATGAAAAGACCACTTCCAAAAACAAGCAGAAACATGTTTGAAGTTGTGCCACACTGCATACAGTCACTCTGTGTGAGAAATTTCACATACCCCCCAGCGCCTGCATGATTTTGATAGGTACTCAGATTTTCATACCCCCCACTACCTGTCCAAAAAAAGAGTTAGTATTTAAATTGACTGCTTTAATTATCCCTCTGTGTAACTAAGGGTCTGTCTGAAAACCTAGTGAGCTCTCTACATAAATGCATTTTACATCATCCTACACACTCCTGAGAAGACGACTGTCAAAATTCTTAGATGCCTTAAAATGCTGCCTACTGATGTGCCTTAATTCTAAGCGATAATCTGATGATGTATCTGTATATATAAATGCTATATCAGAATGAATTCAAGGTACTCACTTTTAATATTTTACTTATTGAAATATAATAATAACGACCTGGCAAGTGCAGCCAATGGGGGGCAGTGTGATGGGGGGTTTAGTTCATGTCGTGGAGGGCCCCTACCCACCATGGGCCCCAGTTCACCTGCCCACCACCGGTAGTTACGCCCCTGGCCTTATGCCTGTCTATTTAGGCAGCTGCTCAGGTAGGCAGTAAGCAGCAAGGCAGCTCACTAGGTTTTTAGACAGACCCTAAGTATGTGTATGGGTAAGTTCTGCCCTGCACTGGATTGGCACCCAGTTCAGGGTGTATTACTGCCCTATGTCAAGTATATTAGGTGGAATCTGGGCACACCATGACCCATCACCATTATCAGGATTAACAATCTAAAATCATTGAATAAACAAATAAGGGTGGTGAAAGCTGGTTGTTCTGTCACAAATGTAAGTCACATTGGATAAAAGTATCAGTCGAATACTGTAAAAAAAAAAAGGTGAAGAAATACAAACCAGTAGGTGAACTGTCAGTTCTAAATCGCATTTAGTAAGTGTGAAGCCCTGCATTGCATTTCATGGTATGATCATGACCCACCGTAGACCTGATCAGGATGGAGCAGTTACAAACGAATAATAAAGACATTAAAATGTTGAATTCTTGATCAACATTACTGCACATCCATCCAGGTGATGCTCTCCTCAGCATTGAATTGCATTTTTACCTTATGCTAAAATCAGCAGCTCTTTGCCTTTCAGTGTTCTCTTGAGTAAAAGAAATACATGTTTATTAGGGTTCATTACTTTGACCGTTCAATAACATTTCATTACATTATGAGTGTGTTTTGAACCATTTTCCAGCCTCAAGATCCTGTGAGCGTTGATTAGATCTGAACAGTTAAGGTGCTGTAGTAAAATTCAGAAGTCATCTCGTCGTTGCCTCCGGCAGTCACGTTATCTGTGTAGAAAAGTGATTCTATTTTAATAGCATGGGGTGTTTTGGATCATAAGCAGCATCTTCTTTCCTTCACACTTTTCTTACTTTATTACTCCTGTGTGAACTTTGTCCTCAATGGCTTTGTCTTATACTGTGTTGTATTGGAGCATGAATGACCTTTAGATAACGACAATATTTTATAATATGTGTTTTATAATATGTGTGCAAATACAGTACATGAGCTTATTTAAACACCCCCAGATATTCAGCTGTATTAAACAAACAGACACTTGTGATTTGACTGTTCATTATAGCCATAGCAAACATTTCTGATAACTACGCAGCTACCTTAATGGCATCTGTTATCTGTCTTTGGGGATAGGGCCTAGGGCCAGTGATAGCTCAGTGGTTAAGGTACTGGACTAGTAAACAGAAGGTTGCCAGTTCAAGCCCCGCCACCACCAAGTTGCCACTGTTGGGTTCCTGAGCAAGGCCCTTAACTCTCAATTGCTCATTGTGTAAGTCGCTTTGGATAAAAGCGTCTGCTAAATGCTGAAAATGTAAATGTAAATGGGTATACGTGTAGCGCTGGACACGTCATCCTGCTAGGCCAGTTGTTGTCTTTAACAACAAAAAATCTAACAACATTTTGGCTTAACAGGTGGGAATGAAGCTGAATTAAGGCAGGACCATTTGGCATTCTCCCTCCTTTCTTCTTCCAATTTAGTCATTTCCAATCCCATGCTATTTGCACAATTTCCTCTCTAGCCAAGCAGGGTTATAGACTAGCACCCACCTGCTCTGTGTCATGCATGATACAGACTCTGTAGTTCAACACCCAGACTTTCCTCAGTCAGCTAATGCCAAGTTCACACTACTTGACTCTCCAAGTCATCAGGTCGCTGTACAGTTCACACTACACAACTGGATCTCTTGTAATCGGAAGTCTTTCTAATCGGTGTGGCTTTCACACTACACGACTGATCGGCGATAGGGGATCACACACTACACGATCTATCACAAATTAGAATCGCAGGAGAGCTTCTCTGGTCTCCCAAACTACGTTTGACGAGGGGTTTAATGATACCTTGTCCAAAAATGCACATCAACAAGTAGCGCGCAATCAAAGTTGTATGTGCGCTGATGTGCAGCGTAAAATCAAAGAGAACAATAAATGAATTCCAGTGGATTTGGCAACGCGACCAGCAGGGATTGTTTTGTTCTGTAGCGAGTTGGAGGTTAATAGATATTTTTTTGTACTGCAGTGTTGGTATTATGGTTTGGTGTGGACGATAAGTTCCCCCTCACCACACTCATTGCCAGTTGCAACCGACTGATCCAGATATTCAACATGCTAGATATCTCTCCTCAGTTGCCGAGCGCTCGGCGAGTGCTCAGCGAGCCGCTCGGATTGAGTTGTTGAGTAGTTCACACATAGCGATTGAGAGCCGAGCGAACGCCGAGTTGCTCCCGAGCTGCCACATCTAGCGGCGACCAGTCGGTGAGCGAAAATCAGGGCAAAAATCGTGCAGTGTGAACTAGGCATAATGGACAAATGCCTCTTCAGCACTACAACTCGCAAGAGGCATCAGTCAGCCCTGTGACTCAACTAGCCAATCAGAACTTGATTGAGAGATCAGATCACCTGAGTTCTAAGTAACTTCCTGTATAAATACCTGTTTGTTTGTCACGCCTGTTGTGAAGTATTGCCACTGTTTTCAGCGTCATACTGAGCGTTATTTTCCCTGTTTGTAACTTCTGGTTTTGATCTATTTTCCCTGTTTGTTGACTTTGGTTTTTGGATTGCCCTTGTACATTGTTTGCTTTGTATCGGTATGGGTTTTTGACTCTGTTTTAGCCCTGGTTACTCTTTTGGTGTGTGTTTTTGGCTTAGATGTTCTGGTTTCGTTGTTCTCTGGTTTTGACTCATGCTTTTACTCTTAACTACATCTTCTGGTTTTGCCCTTTACTATATTAAAACAGTTCTTAATTTTCACCACGAGAGTCTGACTCCTGTCTGTAACATTACACTCTGACACATCACACATCAAGTCACTGGCTGTTTCTTTTTACCAGCCAGCGGTGAAGATTCACTGAGATTGTCAATCAGTTGCAATTACATTTTACATTTGCAGCATTTTGCAGATGCTTTTATTCAAAGCGAGTTACAATTCTGACCATATACAATCCAAGAAATTGAGTTACTCAAGGGCCCAACAGTGGTAACCTGGCAGTGGCGGGGCCTGAACCAGAACCACGCAATTACTAATCCAGAACCCTAACCGCTGACCTACCACTGGGCATTTGCAGCAGCAATAAGAAGAAACCCTTTTCAGAAAAGGCTAATTGCACCTGTCAGTATGAGTTTGAACTAGTGTATTATACTGCTGTGCCACCCAACCACCCTTAATAAATTTTCTTAATATAAAGAACATATTCGTGTTTTTTTGTGTGTGTGTTATTAGTTTATTTGTATATTATGACTAAATGAAGATCTGGTCACACTTTATATGTTATTCATGCAGAAATCCACATAATTCAAATTTAATTTAGCCACATTTTTAATTTCAGCACACGGCTTGTTTATTTTTTCTGAGTTTAAATGAAGTGTGGGTGCGTATGAGTGGATGCTGCACGCCAGTTGCAAATTAAACTAATTGCTTTTTAATAATGAAGTTTCCATTAAATTAGCTTTTTTTTCTTACATAACCGTGATGTTGGTATAACTGCATGTAGACTTGGACAATATGTGGACAAAACTCCATCACTGAATTGCTTTCAATTCTTCAACGATGTGAAGCAAAAGTAGCTTCAGAGCAAAGTGGCACTTTTGTTATCACCTTTGTTTTATTCTAACGCTAACACGAATCTGTCATTTTCATTTTTTTTTTCAACTAACAAATGTCAGGTGCTAATTGAAAAGTAAACAGTGCTCCAGTTGACGTGCTCGAGTGCTTTTTGTATAATCATGCATCTTAAGAAAAATTGCATATTTTTAGACAGTGACAGCCTTGTTGAAGCTCTACAGTTACCTAAACTCCTCACTTAGCTTTTCAACAAGTTTCTGCTTATTGGGTACAGTCTTTTGCAGAGGACTTTATAACAGGGTCCTTATTCATGCAGCGAGGAGACTCGGCAGGCACCAGTTCACACTACAAGACTGGATCTCTTGCAATTGAGAGTCTTTTAAGTCATTGTGTATTTCACACTACACGACTGATCGGCGATCACACTACACAATCTATCACCAACTGGTATTGCAGGCGAGTCTGTCTGGTCGCTTTGGATAAAAGTGTCTCCTAAATGCCAAAAATGTAAATGTTAATGCTCATTGTAAGAATCTATCCCTTGTTGAGAAGAAGAAGAACCCGATAACTCATTTAGTCTCCCCAACTACGTTTTGTCACTAAAACACACACGAGAAGTGACGAGGGGTTTAATGATACCACGTCCAAAAATGCACGTCAACAATAAGCAAACGATCTCGAGCGAGTTGTTTGTGGCAACACTACATTGCCAACCACATGCATGACATCCATGCTGGTCAAGAAAGACTGCAGACTAGCACACGCCCCTCTGACACAAGTGAGTTATCGGGTTCTTCTTCTTCTCAACAAGGGATAGATTCTTACAAAGAGCATTAACATTTACATTTTTGGCATTTAGGAGACGCTTTTATCCAAAGCGACTTACAGTACTGTGACAGAATACTGTCTAAGCAATTCAGGGTTAAGGGCCTTGCTCAAGGGCCCAACAGTGGCAACCTGCCAGTGTTGGGGCTTGAACCAGCGAGCTTTCGATTACTAGTCCAGTACCTTAACCACTAGGCTACAACTGCCCAATTAACATGCATGGAGGAACACAGTTAACTGATATATTTATTTCTAACACTCATTAACCAGAGAGCAGGAGCAGTGACCCTCCTGAGCTCAGGTCCAGACAGTGCTATTGGCCTGGCCAGGCACTCAACAGACACAATCAATGTGTCTGTTGGTAGAAAGGTCAAACAGCTGCTGCTGTTCAGTCACCAGTACAAGCAGTAGAGAAACACACAGTGTATGTAGCATGTTCCTTTCATGTTTCTTTTTTATGTGGTACAGATCTCAAGTTCCATTGATTTCGACACCCGGTAATCATGTGTCCATGCATTTTGTTGCTGGCCATCCTTTTCCTCTTTTACTTTTAACTTTTCCAAGCATAATTTTCCTTACCAATTTATTGGTTCCTCTCATAATGTGTCCTAAATAAAAGAGCTTCAGTTTGATTCTAGGCTTGCAGTGTAAAGTTAGATTTGAATCTATAACGAGGTCTGTGGTAGCTGGTGAACGTGCCCCGGGTTCCCAGCGAAACAGACGTTACAGAGCTCAGCAAACAAAGGGTTCTTATACCAGACCTCCCAATTAGTGCTGATCACCCACAGCTGTGGGGCTGGCTATTTAAGCCAGCTCTACACAGCAGTGGGTGTCGCACCTTTGTTTGTTTTGTGGTCTCTTGTGGCAGCTCGTCCACACTGTTGTTTAGCTATAGGTGGTAGCCCTGGTGGCGCTAGGCCATTAGGGTAAGTAAAACCGCAAGGTTTGAGGTATGAGGGTTTTCTTTCGTCCTCTTAGAAATAGTGTGGTGCGACGCCGCGCAGTCCTCGAACTGCTGTTTGTTTCAGCGCTAGCTTTAGCTTAGCGGTCTCACTCAGTGCTCTAGTAGCGCTGGTTATATCCTAGGCATCAGTGCCTTCAGTCAAACAGAACATTGGATTCTCCAACCGCTGGGTGGCGACTCCGGAAAGTACTCGGTAGTCACGCCAACATCCCCGGTTCGAATCCACACTCTCTACAGCTGCCCAGCTCTCGTGCAGTTGCTGGGCAGACTCCTTATCGCTGTCTCTTTAAAACGCTAACATTAACATTAGCGGCTTTCACTCCGCGCTGTTTTAGCGTTGGTGGTAATTTCGGCATCAGTGCCTTTAGTTAAACGGAACATTGGATTCTGTAACCGCTGGGTGGCAACTCCGGAAAGTAATCGGCAGTCACGCCAGCATCCCCGGTTCGAATCCACGCCTTACCGTTGTGTAACCTTTCTCCTTTGTTTTTCTCCTTTTCAGATCGGTGTTTGTCAGCTTCCGTCGGAGTTTCCGATTGGGTTTTGTTTTATTTTATGTTAGCTGTTTACCTTTTCTGTTGTCCTTATTAATTAAATAAAATATCTTTTTATAATTTTACTTCTGCATTTGTGTCCCTTTCTTCCCACGTGACAGAAAGGTGCGACCATACCATGGACGCAGCAGAAGTTCCACCCCTTACGGACGTTCTACGTCATCAAGGGGTAGCGTTAGGCAGGCACGAGGTGGCCCTAAACGAGTTGGCGCAGCGGGTAGCTGCGCTCACCCTGCAGTCGCCAATTCTTAGGTCCGGTCCTGAACCCCCTGCCCACTCTCCTACCCACTCCGGAGGGTGCGGAAACCGCGACACCCCTATTTCGCCTCCCGAAAGGTATTCGGGAGAGGCTAAGAGGTGCCGTGGCTTCCTCCTCCAGTGTGCCCTTGCGTTTGAGCTGCAACCCTCTCGCTACCCTACGGAGCGATCGAAGGTTGCATACATAATTTCCCTGCTGACTGGCCGAGCTTTAGAATGGGCTACTGCCCTCTGGGAGCAAAATGCTCCAGAATGCTCTTCGGAAAGCTCCTTTAAGGAAGCTATAAAGGAGACCTTTTTTCACCCTTCGGGTGGCCGTGAGGTAGGCCCTCGTCTACTCGAGCTTACCCAAGGTGCTCGGTCAGTAGCCGATTATGTAATCGAGTTTCGAACGCTCGCGGCTGAGTGTGGTTGGGACGAGGGGGCCCTTACTGCCATATTCCATCGTGGTTTGTCTGGTAAGGTGAAGGACGAGCTAGCCACCAGGGACCCTCCTACCACTCTTAAGGACTTCTATGTCCTGGCCAACGCCATAGACACCCGCCTTCGCCAGCGAGCCCGGGAACGGGGCACCTGTTCCCCGTTCACCCGCTCGCAGGTCTCTCCCAATTCTCCTCCGCCTGTCCTGGATCCTGAGCCCATGCAGTTGGGGTCAGCTCGCGCTGGTGCCCCAACGGCTTCGGGTCCGTCTGCCAGACCCCGGCAGCCGTTAAACTAGCAGGCCGCTCTCGAGCTAGGGACTCGGGAGTGAGCCGAACTACCATCCCTGCCCAAGGACTATTTCTGCAGGCCCGGTTGCTTTGGGGTCTGGGAGACACAGACCTTCGGGTCTGTGTGGATTCAGGCGCGGTGGAGAGTTTCATAGACATCAACCTGGTACACAGGCTGGGGATTGAGGTCCAACCGCTAACAACTCCAGTGTCGGTCCATGCTGTGGATGGCCGACCTGTAGCGGGCAGCCCGATAACCCACCAGACGCGACCTCTCACGTTGCGCCTGGAAAACCACGAGGAACGGATCACCTTTCTTGTGACTCACGTTCCTCACCTCCAGGTGGTTTTGGGGTATTCGTGGTTGCAAAGACACAACCCCCAGATCGACTGGGCCACCGGATCGATCTTTATCTGGGGAACGCAGTGTCGGGACTCGTGCCTACTGCAAGGCGGCGCGAGCCCCGAGCCGTCCGAACCCAAGATGGCGATTCCGGATTTGGCAGCTGTTCCTCCTGTGTACCATGATTTACGGGAGGTTTTTAGCAAGTCCCGGGCGCAGGACTTGCCCCCCCACAGACCGTTCGATTGCGCCATCAACCTTTTGCCCGGCACTACTCCTCCTAGGGGGCGCCTTTTTTCGCTCTCCGGCCTAGAAAAGGTTGCTATGGAGGAGTATGTGCGTGAGGCGCTTAAACAGGGGTTCATCCGTCCTTCTTCCTCCCCAGCTGGGGCAGGGTTCTTTTTTGTGAACAAGAAGGACGGCACCCTGCGCCCCTGTATCGATTATCGCGGTCTGAATGCCATTACGATCAAGGATCGGTACCCGCTGCCGCTGATGGCCACGGCTTTCGAAGCCCTTCAGCGAGCATCGGTTTTTTCAAAGCTCGATCTTCGCAGCGCGTACAATTTGATCCGGATCAGGCAGGGGGATGAGTGGAAGACTGCGTTCATTACGCCCACTGGCCACTATGAGTACTCGGTGATGCCATTTGGGTTAATGAATGCCCCCGCAGTCTTCCAGAGATTTATCAATGAGGTCTTGCGGGAGACTCTTGGTAAATTCGTCTATGTTTACTTAGACGATATTCTTATCTTTAGTCAGTCCATCGACGAGCATATAGGGCATGTCCGACGAGTTCTCCAGCTCTTGCTCGACAACCATCTGTTTGTCAAGCTGGAGAAGTCGGTCTTTCACTCCCCCACGGTCTCGTTTCTGGGGTTTGTAGTGTCCAAGGGCACCCTGCGCATGGACTCGGCTAAAGTATCTGCGGTGGAGAAGTGGCCAACTCCAAGTTCTTTACGCCAACTGCAAAGGTTTTTGGGCTTTGCAAACTTTTTTCGGCGTTTCATTAAGAACTTTAGCTCAGTCGCCGCCCCGTTAACGGACCTCACAGGCAAAGGTCCGTTCCAATGGACGGTGCAGGCCCAGCAAGCTTTCGACAAGCTAAAAACACTCTTGACGACTGCTCCCGTCTTGCAGTTGCCCGACCCAGAGGAACCCTTCGTTGTCGAAGTGGATGCTTCCGAGGTCGGGGCTGGGGCAGTTTTGTCCCAAAGAGTGGGGCCGGGGAAGAAGCTACATCCATGTGCCTTCTTCTCGCACCGCCTGACTCCAGCCGAGCGGAACTACCCGGTTGGAGACAGGGAACTCTTGGCCATTAAGTTGGCGTTAGAGGAGTGGCGACACTGGCTCGAGGGGGCCAAACATCCTTTTCTTGTCTGGACGGATCACAAAAATCTGTCATTCATCCAGCAAGTCAAGAGGATGAACTCCCGTCAGGCCCGGTGGTCCTTATTTTTTGGAAGGTTCAATTTCACACTGTCTTATAGACCGGGGTCCGAAAACGTCAAACCGGACGCTCTGTCTAGACAGTGGGAACCGACCAGGCCGGAGACCGGACCTGATCCCGTGATCCCCTCGACCCAGATAGCGGCCCCAATCACATGGGGCATATCGAAGGTCATTCGGGATGCCCAACGGGCTGAACCCGACCCCGGTGGGGGACCTCCTGACAGACTGTACGTACCTTCATCCGTACGGCGTCAGGTCTTCGAGTGGGCTCATGCTTCCCCATTTGCGGCGCACCCAGGCGTGACTAAGTCCCTGGTCTTGCTGCGCCGAAGATTTTGGTGGCCGGGGATGGAGAATGAGGTACGTGACTTTGTCCGTGCCTGCTCGGTGTGCGCTCTTAACAAGAGTCCCAGAGAGCGCCCCAGGGGCCTTCTTCACCCGTTGCCAATACCGGCTAGACCGTGGTCCCACATTGCCCTGGACTTTGTGACAGGCTTGCCTAAGTCCAGAGGGTTCACGGCGGTATTGGTAATTGTCGACCGGTTTACCAAATCTTGCCTCTTTATCCCACTGCCCAAGCTACCATCCGCCATGGGCACTGCGCAGATCATTCTGAATCATGTGGTGAGAGCACATGGGGTCCCCTCAGACATTGTGTCAGATCGGGGCCCACAGTTTGTGAGCCAGTGCTGGCGGGCCTTTTGCCAAATTATTGGCGCGAAGGCCAGCTTATCCTCCGGTTACCACCCGGAGTCGAATGGGCAGTCGGAGAGGCTTATCCAGGATCTGAGCAAGATGCTCAGGTGCCTGACGGCAGGGAATCCGACCACGTGGTCGGATAAGCTGATGTGGGCAGAGTTTGCTCACAACACCCTGCATCATTCGGCGATCGGCATGTCACCGTTTGAAGCTCAGTTCGGGTACCCTCCTCCGCTCTTTCCTGAGCAAGAGCAGCAGGTAGCGGTCCCGTCTGTACAGCTTCAGGTCCGCCGCTGCCGCGCCGCCTGGCGCAAAGCTAGGCAGGCACTTGTGGCCACCCAGCGCTCTGTGAAGCGCAAAGCTGACCGCAGGCGGCAGCCGGCTCTTACCTTCCGGCCAGGCCAACGAGTACTTGTTTCAACGAGGGATCTCCCCGTTCGAGGTGTTCCACATAAGTTGGCACCCAAGTACATTGGCCCGTTCAAGGTGGTAAGGCGGATTAACCCGGTGACGTATAGGTTGGAGCTTCCTCCCCGCATGAAAGTGCATCCAACCTTCCATGTCTCCCATCTCCGACCATTTATGTGCGGGGGAGTTTTACCCCCTCCCCAACCTCCCGCCCCTCGTATCATCCAGGGTGCCCCTGCCTTCACGGTTCGCCGGTTACTTGACAGCAGGAAGGTTCAGGGTAGTACCCAATACTTGGTGGATTGGGAAGGTTACGGCCCTGAGGAACGTTCATGGGTACCGGCTCGTCAGATCCTGGACCCTGAACTGATCCGCGAGTTCCGACGGAACCGTGCTGCGGGTCTTGGGACCTCAGGAGCTGTCCCTAGAGGAGGGGGTTCTATAACGAGGTCTGTGGTAGCTGGTGAACGTGCCCCGGGTTCCCAGCGAAACAGACGTTACAGAGCTCAGCAAACAAAGGGTTCTTATACCAGACCTCCCAATTAGTGCTGATCACCCACAGCTGTGGGGCTGGCTATTTAAGCCAGCTCTACACAGCAGTGGGTGTCGCACCTTTGTTTGTTTTGTGGTCTCTTGTGGCAGCTCGTCCACACTGTTGTTTAGCTATAGGTGGTAGCCCTGGTGGCGCTAGGCCATTAGGGTAAGTAAAACCGCAAGGTTTGAGGTATGAGGGTTTTCTTTCGTCCTCTTAGAAATAGTGTGGTGCGACGCCGCGCAGTCCTCGAACTGCTGTTTGTTTCAGCGCTAGCTTTAGCTTAGCGGTCTCACTCAGTGCTCTAGTAGCGCTGGTTATATCCTAGGCATCAGTGCCTTCAGTCAAACAGAACATTGGATTCTCCAACCGCTGGGTGGCGACTCCGGAAAGTACTCGGTAGTCACGCCAACATCCCCGGTTCGAATCCACACTCTCTACAGCTGCCCAGCTCTCGTGCAGTTGCTGGGCAGACTCCTTATCGCTGTCTCTTTAAAACGCTAACATTAACATTAGCGGCTTTCACTCCGCGCTGTTTTAGCGTTGGTGGTAATTTCGGCATCAGTGCCTTTAGTTAAACGGAACATTGGATTCTGTAACCGCTGGGTGGCAACTCCGGAAAGTAATCGGCAGTCACGCCAGCATCCCCGGTTCGAATCCACGCCTTACCGTTGTGTAACCTTTCTCCTTTGTTTTTCTCCTTTTCAGATCGGTGTTTGTCAGCTTCCGTCGGAGTTTCCGATTGGGTTTTGTTTTATTTTATGTTAGCTGTTTACCTTTTCTGTTGTCCTTATTAATTAAATAAAATATCTTTTTATAATTTTACTTCTGCATTTGTGTCCCTTTCTTCCCACGTGACAGAATCGGTTGAGGATACATTTGTTTGTCTTCTTTGCCATCCAAGGTTCTCTCAAAATGTTTGCCAACACCAACATTCAAAATAATTAATAGTCTTTCTGTTTTTCTTACTTATTGTCTAGCTTTCATATTTATAAAGAACCAAACACAAGAGCATCATCTGGACAAATTCTGATCTTTGTTTGAAGAGACAAATCTTGACATCTGAATATCTTTACCAGTTCCAACATACAGTGTATCACAAAAGTGAGTACACCCCTCACATTTCTGCAAATATTTCATTATATCTTTTCATGGGACAACACTATAGACATGAAACTTGGATATAACTTAGAGTAGTCAGTGTACAGCTTGTATAGCAGTGTAGATTTACTGTCTTCTGAAAATAACTCAACACACAGCCATTAATGTCTAAATAGCTGGCAACATAAGTGAGTACACCCCACAGTGAACATGTCTAAATTGTGTCCAAATTGTGCCCAAATGTGTCGTTGTCCCTCCCTGGTGTCATGTGTCAAGGTCCCAGGTGTAAATGGGGAGCAGGGCTGTTAAATTTGGTGTTTTGGGTACAATTCTCTCATACTGGCCACTGGATATTCAACATGGCACCTCATGGCAAAGAACTCTCTGAGGATGTGAGAAATAGAATTGTTGCTCTCCACAAAGATGGCCTGGGCTATAAGAAGATTGCTAACACCCTGAAACTGAGCTACAGCATGGTGGCCAAGGTCATACAGCGGTTTTCCAGGACAGGTTCCACTCGGAACAGGCTTCGCCAGGGTCGACCAAAGAAGTTGAGTCCACGTGTTCGGCGTCATATCCAGAGGTTGGCTTTAAAAAATAGACACATGAGTGCTGCCAGCATTGCTGCAGAGGTTGAAGACGTGGGAGGTCAGCCTGTCAGTGCTCAGACCATACGCCGCACACTGCATCAACTCGGTCTGCATGGTCGTCATCCCAGAAGGAAGCTGACGCACAAGAAAGCCCGCAAACAGTTTGCTGAAAACAAGCAGTCCAAGAACATGGATTACTGGAATGCCCTGTGGTCTGATGAGACCAAGATAAACTTGTTTGGCTCAGATGGTGTCCAGCATGTGTGGCGGCACCCTGGTGAGAAGTACCAAGACAACTGTATCTTGCCTACAGTCAAGCATGGTGGTGGTAGCATCATGGTCTTGGGCTGCATGAGTGCTGCTGGCACTGGGGAGCTGCAGTTCATTGAGGGAAACATGAATTCCAACATGTACTGTGACATTCTGAAACAGAGCATGATCCCCTCCCTTCGAAAACTGGGCCTCATGGCAGTTTTCCAACAGGATAACGACCCCAAACACAACCTCCAAGATGACAACTGCCTTGCTGAGGAAGCTGAAGGTAAAGGTGATGGACTAAACCCAATTGAGCACCTGTGGCGCATCCTCAAGTGGAAGGTGGAGGAGTTCAAGGTGTCTAACATCCACCAGCTCCGTGATGTCATCATGGAGGAGTGGAAGAGGATTCCAGTAGCAACCTGTGCAGCTCTGGTGAATTCCATGCCCAGGAGGGTTAAGGCAGTGCTGGATAATAATGGTGATCACACAAAATATTGACACTTTGGGCACAATTTGGACATGTTCACTGTGGGGTGTACTCACTTATGTTGCCAGCCATTTAGACATTAATGGCTGTGTGTTGAGTTATTTTCAGAAGACAGTAAATCTACACTGCTATACAAGTTGTACACTGACTACTCTAAGTTATATCCAAGTTTCATGTCTATAGTGTTGTCCCATGAAAAGATATAATGAAATATTTGCAGAAATGTGAGGGGTGTACTCACTTTTGTGATACACTGTACATGTTCTGTCAAGTGCCAGTCTGTGACATATTACCATGCTGCATTCCTGATGCATGCAAGCCTTTTCGCATCGACAAGACAAAATACCATGAAAAAGAGTGAGCGCTAACCAAAAAAGTCTTACACCATTTCGTCAACCTGTAATAAATGCCAGCTAACACAGTTCATTAGCAGTATAGCATATACAGTACATATACATATAATTAATTATGTGATCATTTTAACAGTTTGAAATGACCTGACGTAGATGTAGTATAGACTGCCTATTAGGAACAACTTAGCAGCTGGGTTACAGAGGTTAAAGTGCAGCCATGATGAAATGGCAGGTTTGATATTGTAAATGTGACCTTTCACTCAGTAGCCTCTGTCACTACCCATGAAGAATATGAATTATTAAGTTGGTGTGATGCTCTACATGATAGACATTTCAGTGCAAATCATACACTGCACGAGCCACGTGACCAGAGTACGCTATATAGACAAAAGTATTGGAACACCCCTTAATATTGAATTCATGTGGTTCAGCAACAACAATTGCTACAAGGTGAAATAAATCAATTATATAAAGAAAATGATGCTTTTAATGCTTTTAACTTAGCAGCAATATTTTAAGGAAGGCTTTTTTCTGTTCCAGTATGACTGTACCCCTGACCACTAAGCAAACTCTATAAAGACATGAAGAAAAGATTGATTTAAATGTAAAGAAACTACAGTGGCCTGCACAGAGCCCTGACCTCAGCCCCACTGAACAGCTTTGGAATGAACTGGAACTGAGGCTTTCTTGAAATACAAATGCTCTTTTGATTGAATAGGCACAAATTCCCATAGACATACTTCAAAGTCTTGTAAGTTGTTATAAGTCTTTAAAAGTCTTCTCAGTTGTTATAGCTCAAAAGATCACATAGAGGTCACTGTATTTTAATAGCATTCGTTTTTGAAATGGAATGTCCAACAAGCTGGTGTCCAAATACTTCTGGCAATATAATGTATGTAAATTGATGCAACAAATAGCACTTTGAAGAAACCCAGCAATTTTCTAGCTTATTAGATCTTGCTATCTTCTTCTAAATTGTTTGAAGTATATGAGCAGCTGTTTGTCAGGTTTGAAGTCTATGCTAGCTTTGAGCACTCCGGTTTGAAAGTGTTTAATTAGTCGGAGCTCTGTCTTATAAAGTGCTCTTTTCTGTCATCTGCTTCTAGCACTACATAAAAACTCTTATTTTAATATCAAATTCTTTCTTGCTTGAAGACAAGGCTGCTGCGGTATTGTTTCTGTACGTTCTTTACGTCCTCGTCTCTTGTTTAAATACATTTTCATCATCCGTTTATGAAAAATGGTGTCAAAGCATTTTGTGCTTCATTTTAACAATTTTGCTTCAAGGAGAAAAATGAAAATGAATTAAATTGAAGAGAAAGTGAGAAAATAGTCAGTCATAAAACAATAAGGGCCAGACTGAATGGGCTATTAAGGAGAATAGATGCAAAACCGCAAGCACAGATTAAATTAAATCCTCTTGTCGTCAATTTGGAACAGGAGCGTCTGATAGACCGTTTAAACGTGAGGTACAACTTAGTTTAGCACTGTTGTTTCCAATCAAATGATCCTTTTCTAGGGTGAGCATATTTTGGTTTTCAAAAAAGATGACACAGGAAGGGGGGGGGGGGAGGTGGCATTAGATTGGCAAAGTAATTTCATGTTTGTTTATTAGGATTTTAACGTCATGTTTTACACTTTGGTTACATTCATGACAGAACAGGTAGTTACTCACTACACAAGGTTCATCAGTTCACAAGGTTATATCGAACACAGTCAAGGACAATTTTGTATCTCCAATTCACCTCACTTGCATGTCTTTGGACTGTGGGAGGAAACCGGAGCACCCGGAGTAAACCCATTCGGACACGAGAACATGCAAACTCCACACAGAAAGGACCCAGACCGCCCCACCTGGGGATCGAATCCAGGACCTTCTAGGTGTGAGGTGACAGTGCTACCCACTTAGCCACCATGCCGCCCTAATTTCATGTCAACTCTCAATCGCTATGTGTGAACTACTCAACAACTCGATCCGAGCGCTCGGCGACCGAAAAGAGATTTCTAGCTTGTCAAATATCTGGATTGGAGTTGCCCGACTGGCAATGAGTGCGGTCATTGAACAGCCAATGAGAATGCAAAATATGGGGTAAGGGGAAACGCAGGAGAGGAGCTGTAAAATGGTTGGACAGGGGCATAATATGGTTTATGTAAGAATACATCGGCACACACACAAGTTTTACAGTATTTCTGACCTGATCGTTCTCTACAAAACATATCACTAACGTTGCGTTGCAAAAAAAAAAAATGTATTAACCTCCAACTCACTATAGAACAATCCCTGCTGTTCCTATTTTTCCTACTAGATTTTCGCTCGCTACTTGTTTTTGGACGTGGTATCATTAAACCTTTCGTCACTTCTTGCGTTTGTTTTTGTGACAAAACATAGTTTGGGAGACCAGAGAAGCTTGCCTGTTATTCCAGTTGGTGATAGATGGTGTAGTGTGAAACCCCCTATCACCGATCAGCCAATCAGTGTGAAATACAGACCGACTTGAAAGACTCCCGGTTACAAGAGATCCAGTCGTGTAGTGTGAACTGTACAGCGACCTGACGACTTGGAAAGTCGTGTAGTGTGAACTTGGCATAAGAGAAGTGCAAGAATGCAGAACCTAAAGAGAAAGGTGAAATCAATGCAAAAACACACAAAGAGTGCCCATGTGGCGCAGCTGGATATTCTGCTAGCACACCAGTGTCGAAATTCTGAACTCCTCAGTTCGAAACGCAGCACTGCCTCCGGTCGGCTGAATGCCATCTAGCAGGCATAATTGGCAGTGCCTGCAGCAGACAGTAATTGGCCACCATGTCTGCTAGGGCAGGATGACCAGACTGTGTGGGTGGGGTCTTCAAACGCTGTGTAAGAACCCTGATTAGCAGATAGAGAGTCGCCTGTGTAGAAAGCATGAGTGAAAAGAAGGGGGCCGCTAGGAATGCGCACGGGTCGGAGGAAGCGTGAGCAGCAATATACCCACCTCAAATGCAGTCAGGGACCCCCCAGCAGCAGAAGACTAATTGACTACACTAAATCGGGAGAAAAAGGGAAAAAATGCATAAATAAATATAACAATAAACATGCAAAGAATAGCGCACGCAGACTACAAAAGCCGAATCCCGGACGCATTTTTTAGGTCCAAAAAAGAGTTCATGTCCAGAAAAAAGAGGACGTATGGTCACCCTACTTTAAGCATAAAGCCCGATCAGCTAGTAAATGTTTTAAACATATAGAACACGTAAACTGCTGCTATCCCATGCTGCAAAAAGCTCCTGACCCCTACCCCAGCCTAATGTCATGCTAAAGTAAAGCAATCAGTGAGGTCTGTAGTCCTCATCAGACAGTGAATGACTGCTGTACTCTGCAGTATTACACAGCAGTCCTGGACAGGGACTCAATAGACAGGAACATAGTACATAAATACACATCATCTTCTGCAGCAGACAGCCCCAGAGATTTCCTCCCTCTGTAAAAGTGCCCCTGCAATGAAAAAAGCAAAAACAGCTCTGCTTTACTCTGCTTGAACAAATATATTGATTATTTTCTGGAGAAAAAAGTAAATAAATAAGTAAGTTAATGATTAGGGTCAGGACAGCACGGTGGTGCAGCTGAAAAACAGGCTGTTGTGCTTACTTACACTACTTACATGAAATGTTTTTTTTACATAATTAGCAAGTATTAAATAAATAATTAGAGATTTAAGTAAATCAGGACACAGACACAAAAGTAATTGGACATCTGAACATGAGTTTGTTGGACATTTGTTTCAAAAACATATGCTATTAAAGCTATTAGAGTGACCTGTATGTGATCTTTTCTGCTATAACAACATCCACTATTGTAATAAAACTACTTTTAGGACTTTGAAGTATGTCTGTCGGACTTTGTACCCATTCAGTCAATACAGCATTTGTATGGCTGGGCACTGATGCTGGTCTAATAGGCTAAATTGACGTTCCAGTTAATTCCAAAGCTGTTCAGTGGGGCTGAGGTCAGGGCTCTGCACAGGAGTTTATTTACACTGAGCTTTTCTTCATGTCTTTATAGAGTTTGCTTTGTGCAAAGGGTTCTTATTATGTATCCTGTTCTGTGATATTTCACGCCCCTTTGTTACCCTGGATAATACAATACAATACAATACAATACAATACAATACAATACAATACAATACAATAATTGTTTTAATGGTAGTATGCAATTTTTATGCTTTTCCAAGGGGGAATGCACCTACACACGCCCCCTTCCACATTTTTGCTGCATGAGGCTGGTTCATATGGACATCATTCACTGAGTCATCATTACCTTCCTGATCTCCATTATTCCCCCTCTCTTTGCAGGCGTCATCGATCAGCCAGCAGAGGTCGTAACTGCTTAAGTCATGGGGAATCCCTCCGGCATGCCCGCCCTCGGACGAGCCAATCATTGTCCAGATATGTGATAAGCCTGCCAGTAGCAGAACTGAATTTCAAACTGGAGATGTCAGCTCTGGTGTTGCTGCATTGCTCAAGCAGTAGAGTGCAAATTTAGCAGAATAAAGAAGAATACAATTTCTCCTTGAGGATTAAATGGTGTCACTGCAACGATTGTACGTTCTTGTCTGTCTACTAGATCGATAATGTATTTTTTTCATAAACAAGCGTTAAAATAATGACAGCATGACAATAGAAATTATGATCTGATTAGTAAAATCTGGCAGGTTTCTACTTGTAAAAACTGCAAGCTAATTAGCTGCTCAGGTGGCGCAGCGGTAAAGTACGCTAGCACACCAGAGTTGGGGTTTCGAATACATCTTATCGAATCTCAGCTCTGCCTTTCCGACTGGGCGGCAGCATGAACAACGATTGGCTGTTGTTCAGGGTTAGAGGGTAAGAAAGTCGGATCATAGGTCCTCATAACTGGTGCAACTGCGGCCCCTGCTGGCTGACTGATGGCGCCTGCACAGGGCTGAGGAATAATGCTGATGGGAGTATGGCCCTTCATACACAGTGCCCGTCAAGTGTATGAACTTGACTCGTGCAGGTGAAAAATGCAGTCTGGACTGTACATGCCGGAGGGGGCGTATGTCAGTTGAGAGGCGGTCTCAGTCAGCGGTGAAGGGTCGAATCAGTATAGAGGATGCAATCAGGGTAATTGGACACGACTAGATTGGGGGAGGGGGGAATACAAAATATTTTTAAAAATAAAAAAAAATCAAGCTAATTTAGTTTGTAAGCAGTTGGCTTGTAATAAATTGCATTAGTGTGTTTTTATCTGGGTGAGGATGTTCCTAAGTCAGTATTTATAAGCATTAAAACACCCTACTGGTAAAATCTGTGTGTTTGTTTGTACATTTGCTCCCAACAGCCTTAATTTTACTCCATCTTACTTACAGAAACCCACAATTTAAAGCACATTGCTCCCCCGTATGCACACACATCAGTGCTGCCATTTCCATCTTTAGCACTATTACTCTGTGGCTGACTGCCCCTCACAGTACATAACCACTGAAAATACACACACGTCTCTTCATCATCCATGGATCAAGCCTATTACCGAACACCTTCTATTCATCACCGCCAGATCTGACTGCTTGGCGTGTTAAAGATCAGGTTTCTACTTCATTCGCCCGAACTGGAGGCGTTCTTGCTGAAATGGACGTTACATGAGACCGGAACGTTTATTATCAGCTTTTCATTGTTCATTGCTGACAGCTTTCATGTTTTATTAAACAGAGTAGTTATGCTGGCTAAAGGCTCCATTTGGCGTTTTACTTTTTTATTTAATAAATTTATCATTAGGCGTCAAAGAAAAATGACTCATAAGCACCTATATCAGTGGATTTCTTCTTGTCCTGTGGTACATGTATCACTGGTAGTTGAAGCTTTCCCGGGTGGTACATCAAGTAATTACCATTTGCTGTGTGTGATAATAAGTTTATAATGTTTTTTTGTTGTTGTTGTTTTCTGCTCACGTATTTAGGGATCGCCATAGTGAAAAAAGTCCTCATACCACACTTGCTACAGTTTATACGCCGTTTGTACACTTTTCCTGAAACTAGGCTGGGCTAGGCTGTTTTGGCCATTAGCCAATCATGTCCATGGAGTTTTGCTGGAGTTTTTAAATATCGTGTCCACTCACTGTCCACTCTATTAGACACTACTACCTAGTTGGTCCACCCTGCAGATGTAAAGTCAGAGACGATTGCTCATCTATTGCTGCTGTTTGTGTTGGTCATCTTCTAGACCTTCATCAGTGGTCACAGGACGCTGCCCATGGGGGTTTGTTGGTTGGATGTTTTTGGTTGGTGGACTATTCTCAGTCCAGCAGTGACAGTGGGGTGTTTAAAAACTCCATCAGCGCTGCTGTGTCTTATCCACTCATACCAGCACAACACACACTAACACACCACCACCATGTCAGTGTCACTGCAGTGTTGAGAATGATCCCCCACCCAAATAATACCTACTCTGTAGTGGTCCTGTGGGGGTCCTGACCATTGAAGACCAGCATGAAAAGGGGCTAACAAAGCATGCAGAGAAACAGATGGACTACAGTCAGTAACTGTAGAACTACAAAGTGCTTCTACATGGTAAATGGAGCTGATCAGTGTATACACACATACACTATATGGACAAAGTTTTGGGACATCCCTTCTAATTTCTGAATTCATGTGTTTCAGGCATATCAGTGCTAACCGATATAATAAATCAACTATATACAGGAAATTCTATGCTTCCAACTTTGCAACAACAGTTCAGGGAAGGACCTTTCCTGTTCCAGCATGACTGTGCCTCTGTGGACAAAGCAAGCTCTATGACAACATGAAGAAAAGCTCGATTTAAAGAAACTCCAGTAGCCTGCACAGAGTCCTGATTTCAGCCCCACTGAACAGCTTTGGGAAAACTGGAGCATCAATTGAGGCTTTTTTGACCAACATCAGTGCCCAATAATACAAATGCTCTTTTGACTGAATGGGCACAAATTCCCACAGACATGTTATAAGTCCTCTCAGAAGAATTGCTGTTGTTATAGCTATATTGGCAATATTGCTGCATTTAAAATTTTTTTATAAAAATGTTATAAAAATTATATTGTCCACCCCTACAGATGTTACTTGATAGTTTGGGTTTGATCAGGGGTGGTACTTGGTTCCTAAACTTTAGAAAGCACTGAGTTTATATTTCTTTTGGATTTAAATTTATATTCATAGCACAAGCATGTGGCAGGACTTATTATGCAGAATGTAGACTGGTATTGACTGCGTCAAGAATAAACAATTGCTATTGACATCTCGCCCTGTAAATGAACTTCAAGTCCCAACGTTCTGCTTTCTGGATCATATTTTCATTATCCACAGGCCTTATCTTTATATGTCAGACTATTTTATTTTATTTTTCCAAGTACAGAAAGTCTATGCCATTTACTTATACCTGAGGAGTTTTAATATTCATATGTCAGGTTTAAGATACGTTTTCATATATTATGTGGCTGGAAATATGTGGAATCGCCTTCTAATGAGTGGGTTTGTCTATGTCAGCTATACAGATTGCTTCTAGGTTTAAAAATCAAGCATACAACAATCCATTCTTTATAGACAAACATGGGCAGTAAAGTGGGTCATACTAAAGATCTCAGTGACTACTACCAGGGCACAGAAACACCCAGAAGCAGATCACCAAGTGCAAATGCATGTATAGCATAAAATCGTCTAAAAGCTTAATAATACAACATGCACTGAAATACAACATGCTTCTAACTTTGTAATAATTCCTGTGCACAAAACAGCCATTGCAGTGACCAGATCTTCTGAACTAAACATCTCTGAAGGTTTTTGAGGGTTCTGTTAGACAAAATCTATATAGTAATGGGTATACATCAATAAGATGGGAAGAACTGACATGTGCATGGCCTTGACATGAACCCCACTCAACACTTTTTACAATAATGGAATGCTGACTGTGAGTTAGGCCTCATCATCCAACATCCAACAACCCTACTGATGCTTTTGTGAAGTAATGGAAGTGACATTTACATTTACAGATGTCTTAATACTTGGAGTCTTCATATTTACATTAGGTGAGCAATGGCTTAAAATGTATTAACTGAAGCCTCTGATGAGAGGATCAAAGTTGTCTGATTGTCTGCTTCAATGTAATTCTGCTTCAATCAGACTTAAGGAAATCTCAGCTTTCATACCAAGGAATTGACATGTTCAATTTCCGTGGGGGGCACGGTGGCTCTGTGGGTAGCACTGTCACCTCACAACAAGAAGGTCCTGGGTTCGATCCCCAGGCGGGGCGGTCCGGGTCCTGTCTGTGTGGAGTTTGCATGTTCTCCCCTTATCTGCGTGGGTTTCCTCCCACAGTCCAAAAACATGTAGTCAGGTTAATTGTAGACACTGAATTGCCATATAGGTGAAAGGGTGTGTGTGTGTGTGTGTGTGTTTGCCCTGTGATGGACTGGTGCCCCGTCCAGGGTGTTACTGTGTGCCTTGCGCCCATTGAAAAGCTGGTATAGGCTCCAGCAACCCCACGTGACCCTAATTGGATAAGCGGTTAAGAAAGTGACTGAGTGAGTGCATTAAATGTTAGATCTAGATGAGATTTGTAGGTTTTTAGTGGATACAAATCTTTGTAGATCCTGCAGAGTTACTATTTAAGCACTGTCTCAATACTTGCATTCACTCTGTTTTGTTCAGTGTTTTCAGAATGTGCACTTACACGGAGTAGGGTGCCAAGTGGGACAGGTGCCTTGTTTGTATGTGTGTGTGTGTGTTTACTACAAAGTAAATATGGCATAACCAGTATGAGTATCTGTAAAGTCATGTTGCTGTGCAAGCTGCATGTGAGTTCTGAAAATAACATGTAAGTGAACGCCAGCTATTTTCAATGGTGCCATAGACTTTTGTAATGTTGCTGCTCATACCAACATGTTTAAACAGATCTAATAATGTATGCACAAGCAGGGAAGCGGCTAAGCTAATTAGATCGAAAAATATGCTGTTTGGTTTGTACAGTTTAAATATTTAAATAGCCAAGCTATATAATGCACAAAATAATGGCACGTTGAAGTAAAACCCTAAAATAAAAAGCAGATTTGGGTCCATTTGTCAGCTCTAATTAGGAGTACATTAAAAATTGATACAAATCACCAAATGTGATGGAACATTTTAATTCTGATAGGTTGAACAACATTTTCTCTATTTAAACATAAGAAGGGTATATAGTGCTTTGTTGACTCTTCACCAACATACTTAAAACCTTAAATGAGGATAAGTCCCAGAGCCTTTGACAAATATGTAGTTAGATGCAATGAAGGGGCGGCACAGTGGCTCAGTGGGTAGCACTGTCGCCTCACAGAAAGGACCCGAACCACCCCACCTGGGGATTGAACCCAGGACCTTCTTGCTGTGAGGCGACAGTGCTACCGTAATTGGATAAGCGGTTGAGACAGTGAGTGAGTGTGTTTGACATAAAACTTGTGAACTGATGAAACTTGTGTAATGAGTAACTACCGTTTCTGTCATGAATGTAACCAAAGTGTAAAACATGACATTAAAATCGTAATAAATAAGAAATAAGATGCAATGAAACTGTACTGGTAGCTCATTTTGACCCGGTACAACATGGCTTAGACCTTGAAATGTGTTACTTTTATATAATATATATATATATGCTATTTTCTTCCTTTTAACTTATGTATTAAGCATGACTTGTAGAGGAATTGCAGTCTAAGTGCTGTCTCTTATTTTGTAGTAAGTGACAGACCTGTAATTCAGTCAGAGTTTAGAAGTTTTCATATTAACATGTCAGTCTGAAATTACCTTTCATATCAGGTTACTGCTGTTAGAAAGATATTCTGACATGCTTCTATAGCTGGGTGGGAGTCACGACTCCAGGTTTTCATTTGATGCTATAAAATTTAACTGCATGTTTTTACTTACTTTCTGTAAAGTCTCTAGACACGCACACAACCCCAGACCCCCTCAAGCGAACACACACACACACACACACACACACAAATACCAAGACCTACACTTGTTCTTCTGGGTAGAGATCACCATATTAATTCAGCCTAATAAAAAATGTATGAAAGTGTGAAATATGATCTGAGTCATGTAATATTTACTTAAGGTGAGAGAGACAAAGAGAAATAGAGGAAGAGAAAGAGTGAGTGAGAGAGATAAAAAGTGAGCGAAAGGAAATTTGAGAATGAGAAAGCAAGAGACAGTGTGAGAGGAAGAGAAAGAGTAAGAAAGAAAGAGTAGGAAAGAGAGAAAGAGGAAGCGAAGGAGCCAGGAAGCACAAGAGAGGGAAATAATAAATTAAATGAGAGGGCAAGAAAAGGTGAGACAGAGAGGAATGAGAAAAAGTGAATGAGAAAAAATGAGAAAAAAAGAGAGAAAACGTGAAGGAGTATGAGAGAGAGGAAAGAAATAAGAAAAGAATAAGTAAGAAAAAAGTTAGCGAGGAAGAGAATGAATGAGAGGGCAGGAAAGAAAGTGAGAGAGAGGAAGAGAAAGTGTGAGAGAGGAATAAAACAAGTGAGAGAGGAAGAGAAAGTGTGAGAGAGGAATAAAACGATTGAGAGAGGAAGAGAAAGTGTGAGAGAAGGGATGGATCAAAAGAGGAAGAGAAGATGGTGAGTAAAAGAAGGTGAGTAAAAGGGAGAGAAAGAAAGAGGAAAGTGAGAGATTGAAATACTTTAATAAATGAAAATAATTCTTCTAAAACATTAAAGCGTGATTAAATATTCTATTCTCTCTCTTAGGCAAACATTTACTTGTAGGGTCAACCCTACAACATTTACATGATGGCTCGGTGGGTAGCACTGTCACCTCACAGCAAGAAGGTCCTGGGTTTGATCCCCAGGTGGGGCCTTTCTGTGGTCCTTTATGTTATGTTCTCCCTGTGTCTGCGTGGGTTTCCTCCGGGAGCTCCGGTTTCCTCCCACAGTCCAAAAACATGCAAGTGAGGTGAATCGTAGACACAAAATTGTCCATGACTGTGTAATGAGTAACTACCGTTTCTGTCATAGATAAATAGATAGACAGACAGACAGACACACAGACAGATAGATAACTTCATTAATCCCATAGGGATAGTCAGTTATTACAGCAGCTTAAAATACATTAAAGCAAAAGTATCAAAGTACAAAGTATTAAAGTACACAAGTCATGTTGTACACACGATGTAATTAAATAAATAGAATAAAAATGAAGTATGTAATATAAAAACTTTAGAAGTATCCTAGCAGTAAATATTGTTAGATGAGATATGTAATATGTAATATACTAAACCAGGGGTGGGCAAAGTTTTTGGCTGAAGGGCCACACTGAATTTACAATTTGACTGACGGGCCGGACCAGTAGCAGATGGCAGATGAGCTAATATAAATTAGCAATTAAATAATGAAATGTCTGTGTGTATAAACGATAGACTCTACTTTAACAAAGGTTGGTAGTGTTTGGAGTGCACAAAATAGTGGAATCAACTGAAATGCAGGGTGGTAGGAGTTTCTCAAAGTCACTCAAAGTCCTGTCCCTTAAAACGAAACAGAGTAATCAGATAAGTAGCTTTGGAACTTCCAATCTCTACGTATTCTGAACAGTACTCCCAATGTTAAACAATTTCAACACAATATTTTCTCAAAACAGAGAAACAGATCGGCAATTCAACAGATAAAAAACCTTAGAGAAGATCACTTACCTGGTTGATGCCCGCATTCTCCACCATTTGTTAGGTTTTTACTCAAAGTCACCCAAAGTCCTGTCCCTTAAACTAATAGACAGAACTTAACCAGGAGAAGAATCATTCGTTGAATCTCATGAACGAGGCATTCAAACTTTGAATTGGTCTTGTCTGGGTGCTTTCCTCGTGCACGAGATTCAACTAATGATTCGTCTCCTGGTTAAGTTAAGTTCCTAACGGGCCGTAGTTTGCCCACCACTGTACTAAACTGTTGTAAAGTGTTCATTGCAGAAAATATTAACAAATGTGTAGTCTTTATAAACAGAGTTTATAAGAATGTAACCAAAGCATGTAAAACATGATGTTAAAATCATAATAAATAAACAATAAATAACACGTTTTTAGGTAGGAATAAAACTGAGTTGTAAAATAAATTAGTAATATTATAACTGGGCAGCACTGTGGCATGGCAGGTTGGGTTAATGATGTTTTTTTTTAGTTTCTTTCTATCTTGGTGAGACTAATTAGTCCCTAATTAAGTACATGTTTTCTTCCAGGTGTTGAACTGACACCCTTTCAAAAGTGCATTCCTGCCTTTAGCCCAGTGTCACCAATAAAACATCTAAATCCTACACAGAGCAGGAGAGAAAGTCACTAAAGATCAATATAATATATAAACTTGAAACTTTTAATTATGTAATATTCCTAACTGCAGCTGTCACATTATTTGTAATATTGCGAAACCTTTAGTAGGCCAGTAGATATTGTTCATAAATAGCTTTATTAATATGAATACTTCTAGAAAGCCTTTTTAAATATAAAAATACGTGGCTCTTAAAGCTGAAGGATAAAGGAGGTTTGGCAACTCCGAATTCCAAATTCCACTTTGCTTCAGTCCATCTCAAATGAAATCAAGCTCTGAAAAATCTGCAGTGTTTTTGGACCTTGTTGATATTTGACTTCTGCTTTATGTAGTGGAGCCTGGTTTGTGAACGCAGGGATGGAAGGTATCAATCAATGTTTATTTACACACAGAGATTTCACCTGATTCTCTGAATCCGTCAATAATGTTTTTGCTAATTGATGGTAAAGCGCTCAAATCATTTCTGAACTATTTATTTATGCATTTTTAATGCTGCTTTTATGCTGTTACCTGCTTGAGTGTGAAAAGTTTCACAGCCTACCCGGTCTTACGTTGCTCCTGTCCCGACGTTTTTTGGAACATTTTGTAGACATCAAATTTTTTACTACATTTTACTGTCATTGCCTTTTTCAGACTGTTTAAACAGTAATGAAGTCTATTAACATATCATCAGCTACAGCAGGGTCAATATTCAGAAATACTCAACTCAAGGACACTCATGGACATGCTCACACAGGACAAGACGTAAAATACTACAGCAGTATAAGTACATATAAGTACACCATAAGAGGTGAAATAAATATCTAAAACTATTATTATATACAATTTTTGTCAGTATATGGGTGCAAGAAATGTGAAACGCTGACTTTATGACTGCGATTATACTTGGTGCAAGACTATTTTACATTCCTTTATTCCTGGGTTTCTTAGTCCTGGTAGTGAAAGAAAACTTGACTGCAGGGCAGAACAGTGCCAAACCTTTAAAGTCAAACTAGCCTTATTCATTGTGGGCACAGAGAAGTCATTACCAGTAGTCAACCATAGTATCTCACAAGGAATTAGCAGGAAATGGCACAAAGGTGCGTAAGATTCTTTCTTTGCCTTGCAAGTTGCACTATGCATATTTTGACTCTTTTTATTTTTTGGAAACACACAATATTGTATTTTTTAAAAATAGACAATTTTGTCATTTTCCCCAGTAAATTCCACAAATACCGGATGACGATCAAACCCATGTACCCAGAACCCTAAAAGATGTGCAGCAACAAAGCATATGCTGTACAAACATTGGTCCAAATTTTTGTTATGGTGGTTTAATTCCGACATTATACACTGATCGACCAAAACATTAATGATAAACCAAAAATCACCTGTTATGCTCAGGGATCTATTAGATATCAGGCTGATGGTAGTTCCTCTGAGTTCATGTGTGGAATGCACCAGATCTAATCAGCATAAAGACCTGAGTGATTTTAACAAGGACCAAATCTTTAAAGCCAGACAACTGGGTAAAATCATCTCTGAAACAGCAAGGGGTGTCACAGGCACCTGTAGTGAGAACCCACCGACAGTGGTTTGAGGAGGGACTATGGCTGACTATGCTATGGCTCCTGGTACGGACCAACAGCAGAGCCACTGTGGCTCAAATTGCTGAATTTTTTTAATCCTGGTGTTAAGGTGAATATGTCACAACACAGCAAATCGAACCCTTCTGTGTATTGGGCTTTGTAGTCGCAAGCCAGTCAAGGAGCCCATGGTATCCAGATTTGACTTGTGGAGTCCATGTGACAGCAGGTCAGATCTGTTTTGACAGCATAATAGATGGTCATAATGTTTTGGCTCATCCGTGTATGTACTTCTAATTTACATAAGAGATCTCCTGGACTAAACTTTCTCAGTTAACCATTTATGTATTTTTTATTTGTTTGTTTGTTTAGTTAGTTAGTTAGTTAATTAGTTCGTTAGTGCTGGATAATTGTATGATCCAACAGTGTTACTGAAAAAGAACAGTCACAACAATTATTAAAATTCCATTACTGTCATAACATGTTCCTCACTGTAGGTGATATTTTAATTCCAGTCTATCTATGAATCCACTAGGTTGAATGTTATCTCAGGATCTAGTGTGAAAATCAGAAGTTTGTGAAGTTCAGAAGGATTTTAATGGAGTTGTAGGTCCATGTTCATGTCATTTATCTTCTAACGATCTCAGGAGAGGAGCGTAATCTCAGGAGAGGAGAGTAATACAACTCCCCAACCATCCAGGACTTCATAATGCTCAGTCTGAGAATATCTAAAGATAGACTTTGACTTCTGGATTTAGTGCAAGGGATTTGGAGATGTAGTGGAGATGTAGTGGAGATGTGTCGGAGGAGTTACTAAGGAATCTGTACGTTCTGCTTTAGTCTGGTTGGTCAATGGGCTGCAGGACAACAGTGTCCTCTAGTGTTAGCATGAGGAACTGAACATCTGGGAACACTTCAGGTTGTTTTTCAGAATCTGGAAGGTCAGCTGTGCACGTTTTATCAAAACACACTGAGACTTCTTTATTCGGGTGGTAGGAAATTGCACTTTAAGAATTATTCCAGGATGGCATGGTGGTACAGCTGGTAGAATAGATGCAACAGAGCAACACTGGTCCTTAGCTTTGGTCACAATCTGTGAGGATTGTGTATTCATGCCTATACCTTATTTAGTACTGCTCTCATCATTTTTATTATTAATTTAAGCATTTTCTGTATTTCTTCAAATGTAGTCCTAACCAAGTCACCAGCTGTATCTCCTCCACTGCTGCACACCCTGAGCCTGACCAAAGATGGCTGTTCCTTTCTGACACATGTATAGTAGCCAACTGCTTCTTCTTCTCTGCACTAGATGTGTTTACACAGGGATCAGTATTAAGTACAAAGCGTCAGGTTCTGATCTCCATAATTCACCATCTCTCTGCAGGTGCCTTCAACCAACCAGCAGAGGTCACGATTGCAGGAGCAGTGACAAATCCCCTCAGCCCACCCACCATCAGATACAGCCAATGATGTTTGTGTAGGCACCCAGCCGGCTGATAGCAGAGCTGAGAATCGAACTTAAGAGCTTGAGATCTCAGCAGTACTGGGCTAGCAATTTTACAGTTTTACTTTTTTTAATGTAATTGCTTTTTATTTATTTATTTTTCTATTTTTCCCCACTTTTTCCCCCAATTTTTCTCCCCTAATCTAGTCGTGTCCAATTACCCTGAATGCGTCCTCTATACTGATTCGACCCTTCACCGCTGACTGAGGACGCCTCTCAACTGACATACGCCCCCTTCGGCAAGTACAGTCAGTACAGACTGCATTTTTCACCTACACGAGTCGAGTTCATACACTTGACGGGCAAAGTGTATGGAGGGCCACACCCCCATCAGCATTATTCCTCAGCCCTGTGCAGACGCCATCAGTCAGCCAGCAGGGGCCGCAGTTGCACCAGTTATGAGGACGACTTTTTTACCCTCTAACCCTGAACAACAGCCAATCATTGTTCATGATGCCGCCCAGCCCAGTCGGAAAGGCAGAGCTGAGATTCAATACGATGTATTCGAAACCCCAACTCTGGTGCGCTAGCGTACTTTACCGCTGTGCCACCTGAGTGGCGCTTTTTATTTATTTCATATGAAGTTCAGGTGCTAGACTGGCCTACCTGCAGTCCAGACCTGTCTTTTATTGAAAAGATGAACTACATGTGTTGCATTATGATGTACAACAAATGACAACTAACCCTGTATGATATAAATGGTCATTAGTTGCCAGGCAAATTGCTGTTGATAAAAAAATGGCATAAAATTAGGAAAAAGTGTATATTTCCAAAAATAATAGTGTGATTGTAGATAGATGGATAGACAGACAGACAGACAGACAGACAGACAGACAGACAGACAGACAGACAGACAGACAGACAGACAGACAGACAGACAGATAGATAGATAGATAGGCAGACAGATAGATAGATAGATAGATAGATAGATAGATAGATAGATAGATAGATAGATAGATAGACAGACAGACAGACAGACAGACAGACAGACAGACAGACAGGTAGAAAGATAGATAGATAGATAGATAGATAGATAGATAGATAGATAGATAGATAGATAGATAGACAGACAGACAGACAGACAGACAGACAGACAGACAGATAGATAGATAGATAGGCAGACAGATAGATAGATAGATAGATAGATAGATAGATAGATAGATAGACAGACAGACAGACAGACAGACAGACAGACAGACAGACAGGTAGAAAGATAGATAGATAGATAGATAGATAGATAGATAGATAGATAGATAGATAGATAGATAGATAGATAGATAGATAGATAGATAGATAGATAGAACTTTATTAATCCCGAGGGAAATTGTTTAAATAAAAGTCAGGGGAGCGTGTGAACACAGTCCCCCACTATCAGAAATTATGCAGTCGAGATTCCCACATTTGGGGATTTCGCAGGGGTCAACACAACCAGAGTGCAATGGCTGAGCCTCGCCCTGGGTGAACCACCTTCTTGATCATGGTCTCGCCCTTGTCAGGTAAGTATGTTGTACTGTTCTTACTTTCATTTAAGTGGAATAAACTTTACAAATCACTGCTTTATATTATTACCCCTTCACACACTAGCCCCACTTTTCTGAAATTGAGGATTCTATTTAATTGACCCATTTATTTTGAGTAAACCATTTACCCTGGTCAAGTTTACAGTGGGTCTGTTGCCACCAAGAAAAACTTGTCACAAAGAAGTAACACACCGTGGACACAATCTATCTCAAGGCACCACACATTTGATATACTGTAGGTGAGGATAAAACCCAGGTTTCCTGGTGTTAATGCTATGTGGTACCCACTCTTCCAAATGTGGCACAAGTATGTTATGAATTTAAATAATGAATGTACAAAATTATCGAGCTGTTAGCTGCAGCAGTAGTTAGCATTTCTATAATGTTCTAACATAAGAAACATGACACATTTGCTTTCTCACACTTTCAACTCACCCATAATGTTCCAATGGTTGCAGCTACGTTTTTATTATTTAACAATTCAGTGTTTCTATTTGAACACAGCAGAGTTCAGATTCATGTTGAATATCATGTTTGTGTTTAGGAACAGTGGTTGGGCCATCGATCAATGGCCGTACAATGGACAACCTTGTGTTCTGCCCCCAGCTTCCAGACATGATTAAATACACTGATCAGTCATAACATTAAAACCACCTCCTTGTTTCTACACTCACTGTCTATTTTATCAGCTCCACTTACTATATAGAAGCACTTTGTAGTTCTACAATTACTGACTGTAGTCCATCTGTTTTTATGCATACTTTTTTAGCCTGCTTTCACCCTGTTCTTCAATGGACCACCACAGGACCACTACAGAGCAGGTATTATTTGGGTGGTGGATCATTCTCAGCACTGCAGTGACACTGACATGGTGGTGGTGTGTTAGTGTGTGTTGTGCTGGCATGAGTGGATCAGACACAGCAGCGCTGCTGGAGTTTTTAAATACCGTGTCCACTCACTGTCCACTCTATTAGACACTCCTACCTAGTTGGTCCACCTTGTAGATGTAAAGTCAGAGACGATCGCTCATCTATTGCTGCTGTTTGAGTTGTTCATCTTCTAGACCTTCATCAGTGGTCACAGGATGCTGCCCACGGGTCGCTGTTGGCTGGATATTTTTGGTTGGTGGACTATTCTCAGTCCAGCAGTGACAGTGAGGTGTTTAAAAACTCCATCAGCATTGCTGTGTCTGATCCACTGATACCAGCACAACATACACTAACACACCACCACCATGTCAGTGTCACTGCAGTGCTGAGAATGATCCCCCACCCAAATAATACCTACTCTGTAGTGGTCCTGGGAGAGTCCTGGGAGAGTCCTGACCATTGAAGAACAGCCAATGGCTGATTGGTGTATATGGAAAAAGCATTATATTGTACTGTATGTGTGCATTTATGAGTAATAAAAGTTTTCCATCTGCCGTGGATTATTAGATTCTTATTAGATCTACTGCATCAAACACAATAAAGGTTGAAAACTTTATACCATCATTATTTGGGATATTTTACATTAGATGCATTCGATTTTCCACTAAATTAGTAATGCCAACGGTAGCCAGTGGCACCAAGTAGAGCCACTCTGGCTCCACTTATGCATTAAGCCGTCTACTGTATTCATTCCAATCTCAGATAACTTTTATGTTTGAATAATAAGAAGGATAAGAGATTTGATTTGAAATGTTCTCTAAGCGGCGGTTAACACGACAAGTCTAATGTGTTATTGATTGACCACAGCTACTGATTGACGTTTGATGGCTGATGCGTTAGGGTCAAGGATGGATGATTTGAGCAGATTTGAGCAGCCCATTAATAATACATCGAGGAGCTGTCACCTCAGAGTCGCTAGACTCTAAAGCTCTGTATATGTGTGTTTGTGAGTGTGTGTGGTGTGTGTAGGTGTGTGTGTATGTCCAGAAGGGTTTGGCTGTCATTTGGATGGCAGGCAACCTGCCACTGTAAATGTTCGTACGCGGTGAGATCCTGTCATATCTAATGCATCAGATCTACAGGAGAGCCATTCGTTTATTCTCTTTCTTCTCTTTCATCTGGCTCTCCTCTCTCTCATTAACACCCCCACTGACCTACATATAAACATTCCCTCATATTTCCTCTTCGTGCCGCATGCCTGTGGAGCGCCAACAGCACCTTTTCACTTTAGCAGTAATTGACTGGCCTTTCCGACGGCTCCTCTGATCCGACAGTGATTCAGGCCAATTCATTATGCCTGTGATTTTAGCACAGACTCACTGTGCATACATAACTCGCTCGCTCACAGTGGGTACAGTGGGTGCCGCACAGCAACATGGTACCCGCCCACCTAGGTTCTGTTCTTCTATATTTTCAGTCTAAATGACTATGCCACCTTTAGTAGCTGTAGCACTTACAATGCTTTTAATGACTGTTGATCAGTCTTTCACATTGCTCTAATTCAGCCACACTGTACAGCTTACCAGCATGAACTGTCTGTTTAAGGTCCAGCACCAACATATCCAAAGGTTTCAGGTCAGGGCATTGACCAAGCCACTCTTAATTAATTTTGTAGCCACTTTTTGCCTTAGCTATTCAGATGGTTGTCTTGTTGTACAGTATAATCCAGCCACATATAAGCTTCAAGTCACAGATCACTGACATTCTCAGTTCCTGGACACTCTCCTATATCTGAGAGCAGAATTCATGTACATTGTGGCAGGCCCTGAAGCAGCAATGCCATCACACTACCACTACCTTGTTTGTTTGTTGGCATGATGTCCATTTTGTGAAACGCTATTGGATGGATGGACGAACATACAGACAGACAGAAAGATAGACAGATAGAAAGATACTTTATTCATTTCAAGGAAAATGTTTGTAAAAAAGGGGCTTGTGCCTCCATCATTTCAGTATTAGCTTAGCCTTTAGCTTAGCTCCTACTCTGCATTTGCGCTATCTACTTCCTCCAGTATGGGGTTTATGATGCCGGCATTCCATCTTGTCCTTAGAGAGAGTAGACATTCCCTTGGTAGGGATGTAACGATGCACCACAAGACATAACATGCACCAAAATCAATTTACATGTGTAACGATTCAAATCGGTTTACATGTATAATGAATCGGTATTCACTTTAAACAACAGAAAGCACTGGCGCTATTCACCTCACCTGGTTGACGTCACTACAGGGTTCCATTTTTTTTTTGCACAAAAAGAGAAAAGGGTAAGCATTGTTTTGCATAGTTTGTACCTACCTCAGAAATTAAAGGACATTTATTATTTAAATAAATAAAATATAAGCACAAATACAGTATTTAATTTTTTTAAAGAGAAATAATAAAAGGAAACTTTGTCATAATTTGTCTTCAATTTCATTTTGTTTAAGAAGTCTGGAAAAAATCGTATGGTGAACCCAGTATTGTGAATCGCATCGCATCGTGGGTAGAGTGTATCGTTACATCCCTATCCCTTGGATAAACATGGTTTCTTGTGACGATTCATATTAAAAATAGATTGATAACCTCCCAGTACGCAAAAGAAAAAGTGACACAAACAAAAAATAAACACTATTAAAGTACAACACTGACGGAGCTACTGGAAAGGCTGCTGTTCACAACGGCGCCTAGACTAGATGCTGTATTAACTTTATACCATTTGTCTTCTAAAAGGTTTAAAATTCATAAAAATGTTAAATAAATAAAATGAACACTGCTGGTTTCAATAGCTATGCAAAGATTAAATGGTATTTTGGGAGACCAATGGCCAATACCAAGACTGAGTAAAAATACTAATAAATTCAAGTCCAAGACACCAGGAAAGTCCGACCCTGCTTGTGTCAGATAATGCTGCGCTTCATGTGTTGACATTTTAGGTCAAGATGAAAAGTTTTGGTTATCTGATGGGGGATGAAATCATGTCTGGTTTGACCCTTTTAGCTTTCTCAGACAGCTATGTAATTATTTTCCATGATGTAATGACATCCAGTGGGATGAGGGGACCCATGAAGGAAGGTCAATGTAAAGGTCATTCCCACCCAGCTGTTTTGCCCGCTTCAAAAACACACTGAGTGAAATGATCCAGTACAAAACATGCAACCCCATTAAATATCCTTGTGTTCAACCAAACAGCTCTAATTATAAAGGGCGGCGATTATGTGTGAGCACGCATGTGTGTGGACGCTATAGACTGGATGACCAAATAAGGCATGTGGGCGCGCTAAGGTGCAGCAGAGTGATCACAGTTGAGTGAGCATTGTGCTTATGTGTGTGTGTGTGTGTGTGTGTGTGTGTGTTATATCCCATTAAGATGCTCAAAGCAAATAAACTTAATGCATGACTTAACTGGCACCGAGTGCCCAATCCAGCCTGGTTATTAGCATACAGCATGAAGGAATTCATGTGTGTAGTGGCACAGTCCATTTTCTTTTTCTGTGCATATGCTAAACACAGGCTGTCAACTTTACCTACCGTCGGGTTGTCAGCTTCTCAGCTTTCCAGAACATTTTCCAGGCTGCCCTAGCAGAGGCTTTGAACTGACATTCAAATGCTTTTCCATTCACTTAAAGTTTCAAAAGGCCTTTCTGACTTCTGATGATTTATTCCATTGAAATGCCCTGCGTGAAGACTTTTAGCGCAATTGATTTAATGCTTTGGTGGAGACCCTTCACAAGAGATAACTGCCACGAAATACGGCCTCCACTTAGCACTTCGCCGCCTCTCTTGAATAAAATATGCTGAACGCCATTTTTCTGCCCTTATCTCAACATCCACAGTGCAGCTTTTAACAATTCGAAAAGCAATTGCTGGAGAAAATGAAACACTCGTATTGCAGTTATAAATTTAATTTCACTTTTTAAAGTTGCTTTGCTCTCTCTTTCTGTGTGTGTGTGTGTTTCTATGAAATCAATCGAGACAAGAAAAGACAAAGAAGTAGATGGAGAAAGACAGAACGAGGGGGAAAAGGAGACAGAAAGACAGCAGTGTGGTGCTACAGCTGTGTGTGTTTAGCAGTCTGCAGCACTTTCTCTCTCTTATGCAGAAGCAGCGTGAGTGCGGAGCCTCATCGGGAAGATTATACCTTTCTCTCTCCTCATTACTTGTCTTTATTCTGCTTGAATAGACCAAACACAACAACCAAACAGACAAAAAGAGCTCAAACAAGGCACAGCCGCAAATCACCCTGCACTTCAAAAGATCTAGAAATCTATAGCAAGTGCCTGTTACCGCAATCCACAGTTAAGAGCTTTAAACAATAGGGGAGGACGTCTTTATCGATATTGTTCAATGTAGCAGCAAGTTAACGACATAACTGCTGAAGTAATTTCATAGCAAGTTATGTGTTCTATTTATCTGTGAAAATGAGGCAGGATGGTTCAATGGGAAAGTGGAGAGATGGAAGAATAAATCAAAGCATTCATGGATGTATGAATGGATGGATGGGTAATAAATGTATTGTCCATGAGCAAACGTAATCTGTGGACTATTTCAAATCTTTTAACAATGCAAACTTTTTTAGTCTAGGCTTCTTGGAAAATGAATTGTACCTAGATTACATGTCTGAGCCATTATCCATAGCTGGGAGTCCAAGAAAGCATAATTAGCTTTGCTATGTGGGTGGTCAGGATGGCATGTGTGTCCACTTTTGTTGAATGGATGGATGATACACTGATCAGCCATAACATTAAAACCACCTCCTGGTTTCTACACTCACTGTCCATTTTATCAGCTCCACTTACCATATAGAAGCACTGTAGTTCTACAATTACTGACTGTAGTCCATCTGTTTCTCTACATACTTTTTTAGCCTGCTTTCACCCTGTTCTTCAATGGTCAGGACCCCCACAGGACCACCACAGAGCAGGTATTATTTGAGACCTAAATCTAGTGGGCATAATTGGCAGTGCCTGCATCAGACACGGATCTGCTAGGGTGGGATGACCGGACTATGTGGGTGGGATGACCGGACTATGTGGGTGGGGTCTTCAAACACTGTGTAAGGACCCTGATTAGCAGATAGAGAGGCGCCTGTGCAGAATGCATGGGTGAAAAAGGGCTGCGCGTGGGTCGGAGGAGGCGTGAGCAGCAATATACCCACCTCGACTGCAATCAGGGATCCCCCAGCAGCAGAAGTCAAACTGACTACAATAAATTGGGAGACAATGCATCAGTAAAATAATTAAAAAAAAGATCAAAATTGTTTTGGGCATTAAAACAACTGATCAAAATGCCCCCACTGCATTTTTGTTTCTGCCATGGTTAGTCAGTGTATTATTGTTCCCTTATGTGGTATAATGTGAAAGATTGAACAGTCTGAGAAATCCAGAAATCATTTAAGCGTTTTCTTTAGAATGAAATCAAAATGTGCTGTCACCAGCCTCTAGAGTCTCATAAGCTGTCTCAGAGAGAACATTTATGGCAGTTAGTAATAATAAAAACACTTTATTTACTTCCGATGTTCTATTATTTATTCATAAAAAAGACCAAACAGCGACTTATTTCACTGTTTTTTGGGTTGCTAAAAGCTAAAGTATCACTTATATGTCTCAGTATGGTGAATTTAAAATGATGAAGCAAATAAGCTGGAGAATACGAAGTCAGTGCTGTGTTATATTATTTCTTGTGAAAAAGCCTGAATAAACAAGTTGTTAGCAAGCTAAGCCACCTGGCTATTATCACAAACTATAAATAGCAAAAATAACTGACTTGTCTAGGTAGGTACATGCCAGATACATGCCATGCTAGCTTGCTAATTATCTTATTGCTGCAGGCTTACTTTAGCTCAGGTTTCCTAACATGTTGGTGATGTTTTTGTCATTAATGTGCCATCGTTAAAGCTTAATGCGAGAAATTTGTCCTGTTTATTAAAGCTAGTCATTTACAGTTTCTAATTTGTAGGTCCTCTGTTGTCTGTGATGAATTGATATTCTGGCCAGTTATTCCTGGTGAAACCAGGCCCACTGCAAGTCTGTCCAAGTAAAATCAGTTGATGAAAATAAAATAGCAATAAAAGTCATCTACTGCTTATGCCAAGTTCACACTACACAACTTTCGGAGCTGCCAGATCGCTCTACAGTTCACACTACACAACTTGATCTCTTGCAATTACACACTACACAATCTATCATCAGGAGGAATCGCAGGTGAGTCTGTCTGGTCTCCCAGACTACGTTTTGTCACGAAAACACACGCAAGAAGTGACGAGGGGTTAAATGATACCACGTCCAAAAATGCATGTCAACAATAAGCGAGCGATCAGAGTTGTTTGTGCGCTGATGTGCAGCGTAAAAGCAAACAGGAAAAATGAATGAATCGGGCTTTGCGACCAGCAGGGATTGTCTGTTCTGTAGTGAGTTGGAGGTTAATAAATATTTTTTGCAGTGTAGCGTTGGTATTATGGTTTGGCATGGATGATAAGATCACAAATACTGTAAAGCTTGTGTGTGATGATGTATACTGATAGAAACTATATTATGCCCCTATTCCACGTTTTTACAACTCTTCCCCCGGGTTTCTCCTCACCCCATATCTTGCTTTGTCATTGGCTGTAGTTTGACATAGCACTCACTGCCACTTGCAACCCCTTTCACACTACAGGATTCTGAGTCGGCGACTGGTTCAGATATTTAACAAGCTAGATATTTTTCTCGAGTCTGCGAGCACTCGGCGAGCTGCTTGGATCGAGTTGTTGAACAGTTCACACATAGTGATCGAGAGCCGAGTTTCGGTCCCCAAGCGAACGCAGAGTTGCTTCCGACCAATTGGCAAACGAAAATCAGGGCAATATATACGGGGGGATTGGGAGGGTTTAACCTTCTTATTAATACTTGAACCCCCCTAAAAGAGGTAAAAACAACAGTTCCGGTGGGGGAAAGAGGGTCATAAGTCAGCTACACCGTAACTTCAGGCAAAACTTAGAAACTAGCTGATGTTAGCATTCATCAATATGCAGTTGAGGAGGTCCTTCCCAGGTCCTTTAGGACCCATAATGTCGTGCAGAAGCCACTCTACAAGCTGTGGCACAGTGCCACAGTTTGAGGGGTTTATTATTTTATGGCCTGATATGAACTTGATATGAACTCAAGTATGAAGTATTAAAAACGGCAGGGGAGTGTCACATGTTCTATAAACTCCTACTATATTCTCTAAACGGCAATATAACTGAAGCTGTCACTTTTTTTTACCTCAGAAGGTATAGAGTATATTAAATGTTATCCTTATGTGCACCAGTGACTGGACTGTGTTCTATCACTGCAGGTTTCCTTCACCACTTTGATTACCCACAGACCTGGCCATCCTGTTATAGCAACCCTCTACAGACTGCTTATAATGATGCCGCCTGAGTCAGCTGTGAGTGTGAGTGTGTGTGTTTCTGAAGCTCTGAGTATATGTGTATGACTGGGCATGTTTCTAGAGATGGAAATCAAAAAGAAACCAATCTATTACTATTCGTGTCCATAATGCCTATACTGCGCATAATAGAACTCTTCTATAGTTCTGTTATCTTGAACACAGATAATACGTCCTCGCTATAACATTCTCGCCCATCAAACAGCCTACCAATTTTCACTTTCATTCTGCTCCTGCAGTTCCAGGTCTTTAGCCCTCAGAGGAATAGCTCTCTGCTGCAAGAAAAGAACTATGGAGAACATAGAGCTTATAGATGAGACGTTTAAGTCCTTTACTCTGTATCCACAAGAGTGAAAGGCTTAAAATTTACTGCGCTCAATTACCGACCGTGAAGAGCAAATTTGTTCATAGCACCGAAGAAAGCAGGAGCAGAGACACAGGTTCATGTTTAATATCTGTCACCAGCACAGAGAAGAAGGAGGAGCCTTTAGTCATCATGGTCCCCATTTCCCTGGGCATTATTGGGGTAATTGATTTTGCCGCAGTAACAAGATATCGACCCGGCGGAGGATCCTTCACAGGCCAGGAGCTCGATGCGGAGACGAGGACGGAGGGATGGAGGGAAACGGGAGAAAAAGTCAATGTTTTACCCATGACCCAGGCATCCCTTACTGAGATCATTAAAGCGAGTGTGTGTAAAATGAACCTGATGAGCAAAAAGCAAATTATAATTATATGATGAGGTGTTAGCTGAGAGATATTCTGTAATGAAATTCACCACTACTCATTTGGTATTTGGTCATGAGGTCAGTGTGTGGCAGGAACATTAGGTAAGACTAATCAAACATTGATTGGGCATATAATTAATGAATCTTTGTGCCTGTCATTACCACTTACATGCTGTAAATATACTGTATATGGAACTCTTAGAAATACACTGATCAGTCATAACATTAAAACCACCTCCTTGTTTCTACACTCACTGTCCATTTTATCAGCTTCACTTACCATATAGAAGCACTTTGTAGTTCTACAATTACTGACTGTCATCCATCTATTTCTCTGCATACCTTTTTAGCCTGCCTTCACCCTGTTCTTCAATGGTCAGGACCCCAACAGGACCACTACAGAGCAGGTATTATTTAGGTGGTGGATCATTCTCAGCACTGCAGTGACACTGACATGGTGGTGGAGTGTAAGTGTGTGTTGTGCTGCTATGAATGGATCAGACACAGCAGCACTGCTGGAGTTTTTAAATACAGTGTCCACTCACTGTCCACTCTATTAGACACTCCTACCTAGTTGGTCCACCTTGTAGATGTAAAGTCAGAGACGATCGCTCATCTATTGCTGCTGTTTGAGTTGGTCATCTTCTAGGCCTTTATCAGTGGTCACAGGACGCTGCCCACAGGGCGCTGTTGGCTGGATATTTTTGGTTGGTGGACTATTCTCAGTCCAGCAGTGACAGTGAGGTGTTTCAAAACTCCATCAATGCTGCTGTGTCTTATCCACCACTCATACCAGCACAACATACACTTACACACCACCACTATGTCAATGTCACTGCAGTGCTGAGAATGATCCACCACCCAAATAATACCTGCTCTGTAGTGGTCCTGTGGGGGTCCTGACCATTGAAGAACAGCATGAAAGCATGCAGGCTAACAAAGCATGCAGAGAAACAGATGGACTACAGTTATTGTAGAACTACAAAGTGCTTCTTTATGGTAAGTAGAGCTGATAAAATGGACAGTGAGTGGAGAAACCAGGAGGTGATTTTAATGTTATGGCTGATCAGTGTATATGGTGCATTCCAAACACTGGTGTGTAAATACTTTTTACTTAGTAGCATTTTATTTTAAAAGTATTGGTCATCAAGAAAACTACAAAGGTCTATTGTTTGGCACAGTGTGTAAATACTACACCGCACTGATATTTTGCACAGTGAATTATGACACTAATTCCTAAATCACTCTAATCCAACTATTTAGCCCATGAAACCCTACACCCACTTGTTTCAGAAACACGATAATCTCTCCGATTTTAAATCAACCCATTGGTACAATGGGTACAAACTGCTTCTTGTTAAACCGCTGAGCATTTTGAATTCTATTCTATTATTTATTTCTCACCCAGTGCTGAAATTGTGTAGCTAATCAAGGCTCTGCCTCTTTATTCTTAATTACAGGCTTCATAGAGTGGCCATTCAGCCAAAAAATGACTTTACACAGAACCAGCCACAATGGCTCTAATTGCATTAAACGTTTAGTTTCTCCCAAAATAATTCAATATTTTCAATTAAAGATTGTCCATACAATGTCTAGTTTGAAATATCAAAATCCGTTCTTACAGGACTTGTATTTTGACCACAGTCATAATTAAGACAACAACCGTTCTTCATCATTTAATACAAGTTATTCTTTTTTTTATTTTTTATTTTTTTATCCCCTAGTCTAGCCGTGTCCAATTACCCTGAATGCGTCCTCTAAACTGATTCGACCCTTTTACCGCTGACTGAGGACGCCTCTCAACTGACATACGCCCCCTCCGGCACGTACAATCAATACAGGCTGCATTTTTTACCTGCACGAGTCGAGTTCATACACTTGACGGGTACTGTGTATGGAGGGCCAGTGATCCGACTTTCTTATCCTCTAACCATGAACAACAGCCAATTGTTGTTCATGCTGCCGCCCAGCCCAGTCGGAAAGGCAGAGCTGAGATTCGATACGATGTATTTGAAACCCCAACTCTGGTGAGCTACGTACTTTACCACTGCGCCACCTACGCGGCTAATACAAGTTATTCTTTACTGAATGCTTGAAACGTGTCTATGCTGGTGACATTTGAAAAAATACATGAAGCATCCAACTGCCAGCAAAACCTGTTAGAAGAAATAAAGGCTTAAAGCAACAATGTATCAAATATTTCAAAAGGGTTTTGGAGTTCACCTTATACACAAAAGTTTGTGAATGATGGTAAACAGAGCAAAACACTGGCTACATTTAAAACACCATATACGTATGTGTAGTGTAAACGGTTGATGGTATGATAAAAAACCTGACTGTCCTACAAGAGTGTTATATAATAACTGTAACACTAACATTTATTGCTAATACTCATTTAGCACTGTTAGTTAGGGCAGCTAATTTTATTTTAGGTTTAGGGTTTGTCAGAAGTACACAGCAGTATGTTAGTCATTTGCACCTTGTGTTTTTGTCTAATTTCAGTTTATGAAAAACAGCAGCAATTTTATACAAGTAACATGTAATAGTTTAGTAATAAAACAGATTTGCAGCTTTTTTGAGGATTGAGCATTTAATAATGTTTCCTTAATACATATAAAAGATCAGTTATGCTGCTAAATCTATTTACTGTTGTGGTTTTATTGTATAGCTTTACAGTTTGTAGTTATTATATAGTGTTTAGTTATGTTGAAATCATTTCACATCAGGTTTTACAGTCACTAAGATATAAATAATAATAAACATAAATAAATAAAAATAAAAGGAATAATAATAACAATTCACTCACTCATTTTCATAACCGGGCAGCACGGTGGCTCGGTGGGTAGCACTGTCGCCTCACAGCAAGAAGGTCCTGGGTTCGATCCCCAGGCGAGGCGGTCCGGGTCCTTTCTGTGTGGAGTTTGCATGTTCTCGGCCCGCCTGGGGATGGAACCCAGGACCTTCTTGCTATGAGGCAACAGTGCTACCCAATAATAATAATTAGAACAATAGAAATAATAATAATAATGGATCATTCTTATTTAATTTTCATGTGATCCATCCACATATCTAGTTAAAGCTTCTTTTCTGTGTGGGATACTAACCCAAAATGACATTTTCATTCCCTTCTTTCAACATGGGGGGGCAATAATTCTGGAACTGACCAGACACATTGTTAATACACAATCCATCTGTGAAAGAACCACAGTTTGCTGATTAACTTTGCAAATGTACATTTCATTTATAAAAGTTGCCAGGAACAATGTGGCTGTGGCTCCCTTTTGTTGACTGGCTTTGGATTTTAATGTAGAAAAAAACAACAACTGATTGTGTTTTATGCAACAAATGATTAACTGACCATCACTTTTTGTTTCTTTATAAAAGAAAGAGCAGGCTGTAAAAACCATGTCCATTTAAATTACTGGACTATACAATATTGAATAGTTCATTCTTTCACCGTGAAGTGTTAAAACGGCAGTCTTATTATGTACCAGACACAATAAAAATGAAAAGCTATTTTCTTTGCCTATAAAATAAACACTTTCCACTTCATAAAAATACAACAATGCCCACCAGTGGTTTGCATTGAATATCACAAGGCACATTTTAAACATTTAAAATTGCAGTTCCCTGCAAACAGATTACACTGACTCTGACAGGTTGAATTGTCATTTTAATGGCTTTATATTTGCCTTAAGTTAGATAACTGAATGGTACAATGCAGCCTGGACGAATATATTCCAGCCATCCAGAACAGAAGTGACTGACTAGGTCTTATAAACCCCATAAACAGATACCCATGTGACAAGCAAAGTGTGGTTTAGCTCACGGATGTAATGGGAGAGAGGAGATTAAGGGATGAACTTGAGGGCTGATTAGTGGTTACACCTGTAGGGAGGTAATTAACCTGTGTATTTAAACCCTGTTTTGTTCCTCCTTTGAGTGCTGCCTCTTGTGTGTTATGTAAGCTAAAAGGAGTACAAGGCTGGAACGCTGATATGCAAGCTACAGTATTACTTATTTTGTTTGTAAACTGGAATGCTTATGAGTCCATGCTGGTCAGAGTTTTTCTGACAGTATATTAGGCTAACATTAGTGGTCCTAATGTTTTGGCTCATAGTGCAAATTGTTAGGGCAGGACTTCAACAGCTAATAATAATAATTGTACCACAAACCAATATAGAAAAGCCAATCTCACTACTAACACCTTTTACAGGAACCAGAGCACTTATATACACTGATCAGCCATAACATTAAAACCACCTCCTTGTTTCTACACTCACTGTCCATATTATCAGCTCCACTTATCATATAAGGCACTTTGTAGTACTACAATTACTGACTGTAGTCCATCTGTTTCTCTACATACTTTTTTAGCCTGCTTTCACCCTGTTCTTCAATGGTCAGGACCCCCACAGAGCAGGTATTATTCTCAGCACTGCAGTGACACTGACATGGTGGTGGTGTGTTAGTGTGTGTTGCGCTGGTATGAGTGGATCAGACACAGCAGCACTGCTGGAGTTTTTAAATACCGTGTCCACTCACTGTCCAATCTATTAGACAGTCCTACCTTGTTGGTCCAACTTGTAGATATAAAGTCAGAGACGGTCGCTCATCTATTGCTGCTGTTTGAGATGGTCATCTTCTAGACCTTCATCAGTGGTCAAAGGACGCTGCCTACAGGGCGCTGTTGGCTGGATATTTTTGGTTGGTGGACTATTCTCAGTCCAGCAGTGACAGTGAGGGGTTTCAACTCCAGCAGCGCTGCTGTGTCTGATCCACTCATACCAGCACACCACACACTAACACACCACCACCATGTCAGTGTCACTGCAGTGCTGAGAATGACCCACCACCCAAATAATACCTACTCTGTAGTGGTCCTGTGGGGGTCCTGACCATTGAAGAACAGCATGAAAGCATGCAGGCTAACAAAGCATGCAGAGAAACAGATGGACTACAGTCAGTAATTGTAGAACTACAAAGTGCTTCTATATGGTAAGTGGAGCTGATAAAATGGACAGTGAGTGTAGAAACAAAGAGGTGGTTTTAATGTTATAGCTGATCGGTGTATAAAATGAGTTTATCTATTTAGTGTATCTGTGGGGTTTTTTTTACTTCTGAGATGATGAATTACAATCTCTGTAAGCTGCCAACTACAGATGACCCATCCACAGATAATTAACAAATGCTTATTTGGCAGTTGCAGCTACAAAGGCCAGGATGATGCAGCATCCTCAACACCCACACTTGCTGCTTGCAAATATTGTTTTTTTTTTTAAATATTATTACTAATATCAAAGGTCTCATCTTAATTCATTTTGCACTTTAATGGATTTGCACATTAAAATGACATTTTACCAGTTATAGCTGATCAGCCAACTGAAGCTGCCCAGAAAAAAATCTTACACAACAGCAAGATGCAGACAGGCAGAAACAGCAAACAGGCTTGTGCAGCTTGAGCCCAGTAAAAGCCATGGTGCCATCACTATGTCAAAGCAGACACAACCACAACCACCCAGTTCCACCCACCAGACCTCTGAGGGATCAGAGGGAGTTTGCAAACAAAATCTCAGCACTGACAGCTTTTTATGCTGTGTAATTAGAGCCTCTTACCCAGTGCTGCAAATCAAGGTCTTTATTTCATACCAACATTTCAAACAAATACTGAGTGCTTTTGAGATATTTATGAGTTGGAACAGTAAAAACAAGGTTTTGTCTGTTCAACTTCATTTCAGTTGTTAATATAAATCCATCCCTGCACCACATTCCAAAAAAGTTGGAAAAGGGGCAATTAGGGGCTAGTAATGAGGTAACAAAAATAATGATGTGAGTTCAAGCAGGCTATTGTAATCATGATTTGGAACAAAAGCAGTATCAAAAGAAAGCTGAGTTTTTGAGGAGCAAAAATGGATGCGGTGTGTTCTGGACCAACAATGAGAAGGACAATCCAGACTGTTATTAGCAACAGGGTTGGTCATGGTATGAGGTTGTGTCAGTGCCCCTGGCAAAGGTAATTTCCACTTCTAAAGGTAATTTCATTTGTTACTGGTCATAAGTACTGTCTACTGCTGGAAACCCACACAGACATGGAGAGAACATGCAAACCTACACACAGAAAGGATTCGGGCAGCTTCATCTGAGGATTGAATGCAGTACTTTCTTGCTGTGAGGCGACAGTGCTACCCACTGAGCCACGCTGCCACCCCACCAGCAAACTAAATACTGGAGATCAGCAGTTTCTATATACTCTTTAATGACCTGGTGTTCCTAGGTCATTGTTTTAGTACATTAAGCCATGATTCTTGCTGATGATTTTGTAAAAGCTGATGATTTCGTATTTCCAATTTAAGTCTAGATCAGGGTGCTCAATACGTGCACGCTGGTAGATCACGCCTCATTCAAACAGGTCAACGTGATTGACATGTAATGTGGCCACTGTTTCTTTAATTTGAGGTCTGTTACCATAGCTACACCTCAGCCCGCTGGTCCCCAACCACCGGGCCACGGACCAGTACCGGTCCATGGGCTATTTATTACCGGGCCGCACAGAAGGAATGAATAATTAGAGATCACTAGAAAAGCAGTTTTCACTGCTTCTGTTTCGGGTGTTATTGTCTTATTGTCACCCCTAGGTGGGAGCAGCGTCTCGTTGCAGTGAAAACAGCTCATTTTACATTGTTTGTGAGCAATACTTTATTATTAAATAATATTAAATCCTCAGTTCCCCACCGGTCCGTGAAATTAAATGTTAAATTAAACCGGTCCGTGGTGCAAAAAAGGTTGGGAAACGCTGATCTAGAAAGTTTTCATTCATCAGTAGTCAGTTTGCAACCTACACTGTTTGTGAAGATAAGTGCGCAAACAAGCACAGAGTAACCAAAAAAACAGACAACTGTTTCATTCATACGTGGAAGAAGCTGATGGACAATATATAGATTTCATGTTACATACAGAAATTTTAACCCTACAATCTGACATTCATATGAAGTCAGGGGCCTCTGTTGGACAGTTTTGGAGCTTGCTGGCTGTGGAAAAATATCCAAACATAAGAACACACCGATCAGCTGCTCAGGTGGCGCAGCGGTAAAAAGACACGCTGCAACCAGGGCTGGATTCTGAGTACGTAGTATCGAATCCAGCTCTGCTTCACCGGTTCAAAGCTGAGTGGCTGTATGAGCAACGATTGGCCGGTTGCTCAGTTGGGGGGTGGGACAAAGAACCGGATGTGGGTCTCTCTCTGTCAGAATGCGATTACGACCTCTGCCGGCTGATTAGAAACGCCTGCACAAGAGATGAGGAAGAGTGCCCTTAGGGTGTGTCTCTCCGCATGCAACGCTAGGTGGCGCCAATCTCATAAAAAATATGTGGGTGGCAAAAATGCATCCGGCTGCTGTTCATGTTTCGGAGGGGATATGGGTTAGCGTTGATCTCCTCGGTCAGGGCAGGGTTCGGCATAGACAGAGAGGAAGCACGATGCAAATTGCGCTAAAGGGGGAGAAAAAAAGGGAAAAAAAAAAAAAAAAAAAAGAATACACAAGGAGTGTCTAATAGAGTGGACAGTGAGTGGACACCAGAGGTGGAAAGTAACGAAATACATTTACTCGCGTTACTGTAATTGAGTAGTTTTTTTGTGTACTTGTAGTTTTTAAAGTAGATTTTACAACCAGTAATTTTACTTTTACTTAAGTATGTTTTGTATTAAGAATTGTAATTCGCTATATTTTAAATAAGATCCGTTACTGAGTAAAATAAGCGCTAAAAAATCGCGTCTGGGAAACTGCTGAAGTAAATTCTGCGATGGGGAGTCGGATCTTTTGGCTCGGTTCCTTTTAAAGAGCCGTTCAAAAAAATGGCTCTTCATTCCTTTGTTCAAGCAGCGACTCGGTTCCTTTCGTTCATTTTAAAGAGCCGTTCAATAGAATCGGATCGTTCGCGAACGAGCCATCACTAGTGGTTATACAGTTTAAAAAAGTTTTATGGGATGGTCTGTACTAAAATGACACATTACACATCCCTAAATGTTTTAAATGTTGTATCAACATGTTTTTTCTATTATATTTTAATAAAAAACAACTATTGTGAGATTTATATCCACTTGTCACCCTCTCCTGTTAAAAAAAGTAACTAAGTAACGTTTACTCTGAGTACATTTTAAATGAGTTACTTTTTACTTGAGTAGATTTTTAGACTAGTAATTTTACTCGTACTTAAGTAAAAATTCATTAAAGTAGTAGTACTTTTACTTGAGTACAATATTTTAGTACTCTTTTCACCTCTGGTGGACATGGTATTTAAAAACTCCAGCAGCGCTGCTGTGTCTGATCCACTCATACCAGCACAACACACACTAGCACACCACCACCATGTCATTGTCACTGCAGTGCTGAGAATGATCCACCACCTAAATAATACCTGCTTTGTGGGGGTCCTGATCATTGAAGAACAGGGTGAAAGCAGGCTAAAAGAAGTATGTAGAGAAACAGATGGACTACAGTCAGTAATTGTAGAACTACAAAGTGCTTCTATATGGTAAGTGGAGCTGATAACATGGAAAGAGTACTGTAGATCTCAAGCCATGAAAGTATGGGCACCCCTGGTCTAGATTCTGATTTTCCACTTTTATGCCACCAGGTGTCAGTTTTTCACACAATAACGTACATTTTGCTGTCCTCAGAAGATGCCTGACGGTCCTGCGTCGTTCTGGTTTGATGTTTGTTTGGAGATAAATAAAGACACTCTGGGTGTGTTCTTATTAAGTGAGATTAGTTCTTTTTTGTAGTAGATTAACATCAGACTGTGCAAAGTAAACACAGAGAAGAGAGGACGTTTGTAATTTGGTCAGGGAGGCAGGCAGGTAGAATGACGTCACGCTCGGGCTTTATTGGGCTTCAGTAGAAGTTGAGGGCAGGAGGATCTTTGGCGGGTTCTTATAGCGACCACAGAGGAGCCTCGATCATGACCAAGCAGGCGCGGTGCACGAAATAACACTTTTCTATCTTTTGTCGTTTGCTTTTGGTCCTATTTAGACCATATTCTGGGTCTTGTCACAGTGAAGCAGTGCGGTTATACACGGAGTTCCTGGAGAAGTTTACTGGCCCTTCTGAGGCTGGTTTGTTGCTACGTGTGTGTTGCCTGAATCATGCCGCCGGTAGAGAAGGAAACCGGGCAGATTAAAGCCCGAATACAGGAGCTGATCGATACCAACTCGGTGCTGGTCTTTAGTAAAAGCTTCTGCCCGTTCTGTAAAAAGGTGAGTAAACAAATACTGTTAACTGTCCCACTAACAGTGTTTTTACTGCTATTGGCTCAGGCTAACTTTGCCTACTACTGTGGGAAGCTTCTGAGAAATGGCGCAGTATTCCCAGTAACAACACATAACGTCCAGTTAATAGCAACGTCGCAAATTTGGTACAGTACCTTCAGGCTGGTCAGAACATAATATTGTGTTTACTTGCTCTGAACTTGTGGAGAAAAGTTGCAGTTCTGCCAACATAACCAACCCAACCAACTTAATGGTGCTTCTTCACTTAGTGCCCATCTGACTGAAACTCATCTGATATTGTTTTTAATAATTATACACATGTGTCTTATCAAAAACAATATATGTCCTTTTTAATATGTCCTTATTAAAATCAATCTTATGTAAGTTTGTCAGTGAAGCAGCACCATTAGGTTGGTTGGTTATGCATATGTGTATATACAGGGGTTGGACAAAATAACTGAAACACCTGGTTTTAGACCACAATCATTTATTAGTATGGTGTAGGGCCTCATTTTGCGACCAATACAGCGTCAATTCGTCTTGGAAATGACATATACAAGTCCTGCACAGTGGTCAGAGGGATTTTAAGCCATTCTTCTTGCAGGATAGTTGCCAGGTCACTACGTGATGCTGGTGGAGGAAAACGTTTCCTGACTCGCTTCTCCAAAACACCCCAAAGTGGCTCAATAATATTTAGATCTGGTGACTGTGCAGGCCATGGGAGATGTTCAACTTCACTTTCATGTTCATCAAACCAATCTTTCACCAGTCTTGCTGTGTGTATTGGTGCATTGTCATCCTGATACACGGCACCGCCATTGGATGCACATGGTCCTCCAGAATGGTTCGGTAGTCCTCGGCAGTGACGCGCCCATCTAGCACAAGTATTGGGCCAAGGGAATGCCATGATATGGCAGCCCAAACCATCACTGATCCACCCCCATGCTTCACTCTGGGCATGCAACAGTCTGGGTGGTACGCTTCTTTGGGGCTTCTCCACACCGTAACTCTCCCGGATGTGGGGAAAACAGTAAAGGTGGACTCATCAGAGAACAATACATGTTTCACATTGTCCACAGCCCAAGATTTGCGCTCCTTGCACCATTGAAACCGACGTTTGGCATTGGCACGAGTGACCAAAGGTTTGGCTATAGCAGCCCGGCCGTGTATATTGACCCTGTGGAGCTCCCGACGGACAGTTCTGGTGGAAACAGGAGAGTTGAGGTGCACATTTAATTCTGCCGTGATTTGGGCAGCCGTGGTTTTATGTTTTTTGGATACAATCCGGGTTAGCACCCGAACATCCCTTTCAGACAGCTTCCTCTTGCGTCCACAGTTAATCCTGTTGGATGTGGTTTGTCCTTCTTGGTGGTATGCTGACATTACCCTGGATACCGTGGCTCTTGATACATCACAAAGACTTGCTGTCTTGGTCACAGATGCGCCAGCAAGACGTGCACCAACAATTTGTCCTCTTTTGAACTCTGGTATGTCACCCATAATGTTGTGTGCATTGCAATATTTTGAGCAAAACTGTGCTCTTACCCTGCTAATTGAACCTTCACACTCTGCTCTTACTGGTGCAATGTGCAATTAATGAAGATTGGCCACCAGACTGGTCCAATTTAGCCATGAAACCTCCCACACTAAAATGACAGGTGTTTCAGTTATTTTGTCCAACCCCTGTATATATATATATATGTATATATATATATATAAATACAAATACAAATACATACACACACATAAGGGCTGGGCGGTATGACGGTACATTCGGTATACCGTCTGTGATTTCCTTATACCGTATGGATTTTTCAAATACTGCCATAGCATAGTTAATACAACAGCTGTAGGCTTCAGTAAGCAGCAAATCATATAATATTTCTCTATAGACAGTTGAGAAAAAAGCTTTCAGAGCAATAATTAAAACAGTGGATTCCAAAATAATAAATCCTTCAGGTCAGTCACTGAGCTGTAACATCACATTCTGTTACATTTGTTGAACTGCCTGCTTTTAAATTAATGTACGTTTTTAAATAGTTTTAATTGTTGGTACTTCTATGACAAAGCTATACTTTGCTCCATTTTTATTTAATAATAATAATAATAATAATAATAATACATTTTATTTATATAGCGCTTTTCAGGACACTCAAAGACGCTTAGATACAAATAGATATAGAAAAAAATACAAATAGAAAATTCATAATTTATAATGAATATTGTGTTTTAAACAATGTAGTCGTAAAGAAGCAGACTGGACGTTTTCAAAGATGTTTTAAATGGTTACTATACAATGTTGTTAGAACCACTTACCTTGTTGTGACCATGTAGTTACTTGTAGTGTTTCAAGGTACAGAGAGTTTTAAAATACTAGGCTACTTGTCTTTTTCAAATCCCATGTGGTATACATATGTCTTTATTCCCCCAGTTTAGGTCTGCCACCATAGCATAGGAGTGCAGTTCGATTCCTAAAATTATAATTGATTCCAGGAGCAGTTTAACAGGCGTTATTTAAAACCATGTAGTTAAATAAATGTAACAACAGTGTGTGGTGTTACTAACCAAAAGACTTTTCTGTACTCAAAATCTCCTGTGTTCCAGACAGGTGGACACAGTTGATGCCGCACCATGTAGAAAGACTGTCAGAACCAACAGGATACAGAACTGAATATCTTTTCTTCAGAAGTTTATATATTTCAGTATTATTATGACGTTAATGCCAGCACTTTTACAACTTAAATTAGAGATGACAGTGACTAACCAGTAACTGTGTTCATTGTTTGATTTGTTGTGTCAGTTTAAAAGACCGTTTTAAAGCGGCTGAGGCTTAATTTGAAGACCGAAGCACCCACCTATGTGCACATATGCCAGTTTGCAGACTCGTTTAGAGATTATAAATGCCCAAAACGTTTTTCTGCTGTGAGTGCTTTTTGTGCATTTATAATATTTAAAATGAAAAAAAGTCACAAATGGAAGCTGTTTTTTGTAATGCTATGCTGTCCTTCTTTATGTTAAACTCGTCACCTGTGGACTGTGTCAGTATAAAAGTTGAACTTCGTTTATCTTATAGCAACGACAATTTTTGTTGTCAAAAACGTTTTAATATACTGACTGTGTTAGTGCTTGGAATAAACTGTTCACTACTGACTAATTAAATTTCTCATTTTGGTACTGTAGAATTTGGTATTGAATTTCAGGGGTGATCTGTTATTGGCAAAAAGAACTTGTGTAAATCTAACTTTGTGTGGAGGTTGTGTTTGGTTGCCCTTTTTAATGGTAGTAATGCTTTTTTTTGTCCCAAAAATTGTTCCATTTTATTTACTTCATATAAATAGAATCTGTTGGTCTCCTACAAATCTACAAGACTTGCATTGATTTTGATTGCAAGAACTAAAGCACAAAACTGTCAGGAAGTCTTTTACAAACTTAACTCTAAATCTAGGCCTTCATATCTGATCGTCAACAGATTGTCATAACAGATTAATTGCATATGGCTTTACCAATACTGCCAGCTATGGCCATTTTCCTGCCTTATTTGCTCCTGAACTAGTCTTCTCCAATTCCCCCCTTTGGAATTTTGCTAGTTTATTCTTTCCTTTAACAAACTATAGAACATGGTCATAGCTGACTTGTTGTTGTTTTTGTTTTTTTTGTAAAGGTGATGATTGTTTTTTGGTGTTTTTCAGGTGAAAGAGCTTTTTCAGGAGTTGAATGTAAAATGCAATGTCCTAGAGCTGGATTTAATTGGTAAGTAAAGCCTTGCTCATTCTTGTATTCTCTTTACAGTAGACCCTTGACCTACAAACCGTTTACCATACAAATGTTTTGGGTTACGAGCAATGTTTTTCAATTTAACATACGAACAAACTTCGGATTACGAACCGAAATTTGCACGGTAACGAAACACGTGACGTCACGAACAAGTTTACTCCGACCGTCTCCCTCCCTCTTTCTCTCTCTCTCTCTCTGTGTGTGTGTGTGTGTGTGTGTGTGTGTGTGTGTGTGTGTGTGTGTGTGTGTGTGTGTGTGTGTGTGTGTGTTCGCACACACACACACACACACACACAGTGAGCGAACATTCAGACAGTGGACAGTGTTTTTCCGGTGTTTAAAAAAAAAAAAAATATTTTGTCAAAATACAGTCAACATTGGATAAGTTTGTCGTTAAAAAAAGGAAACCTAGAGAGCCCGAAGCAGGTCTCAGTGGTTTGCTTATTCAGCTTATTATTTTTTATGTACAGTACAGTACTTCTGTGTATTGTTGTTTACTATTGTTTATTACAGTAATGTCTACTCTATAATTTAAGATTAAAGGGAAAAGAAGACAATTGAACACATTAGAGAGGTTAGGTAAGGGGGGTTTGGGAGGTCTGGCACAGATTAAGTCTATTTACGTTATTTCTTATGGAAAAAATAGGTTTAACTTACAAATATTTTGACTTAAGAACAGCCCTTCGGAACCAATTAAATTTGTAAGTCAAGGGTCTACTGTAATCTGTTTGAGTTCAGTTCATAGTGTTGAATGAAAAGGGTAGCTGTCAGTGGTGGGTTGATGATTGTAATGTATAGAACTGTTGTATGTAAATGAAAGAATTAATCAGTATTTTACCTTATACTCACCTAAAATGTTTAGAAAGGGTAATATCTATTTATTTATAATCTGAACATTACTGTTATACAATTGTCCATAACAAGGTTGCTAATTGGGTTGTGCTGATTTAGAAAGCTTACATGCAGACTCTTCCTAACTTTGTTTAGCTTTCTCGTAATCTGATTTCTTGCTTCCTGTGTGAATTAATGTTATTACTTTGTCAGCTCAGTCTTTTTCCTCTCTCTTGATTTATAGCTGTTTTGCTCTGCTTGCAGACAGATCGCATTATAGAATTTGTTTAGCAAAACTCGTACTGCGACAGTTGGGTGTGTTTTTGCTTATCAGTACATAGCCAGATTAGGCTTTGCATCAGGAAGCATTGCTGCAGACATGTAAGATTACATAATCACTTGAAAAAACACACAGACCTGTCGGCTAGTTATTTTAATCTACCTGGTATGTAGAATGCTCATTGTATTTAAATTGTGGGCAGCCAACAAGTTTATAACCACTTCTTTGGAGCATTAGAAGACACTTAATGGACCTGAAAATAAACATTAGCATCATAGGACAAAGACATATTAACATCGTCTCCCCATGAAAACCCTAGCAGCCGGACATAAACCTGGAACTAACACAAAACAAGAGTTTCTATGCTGTTGCCAAATCATCAAACCGTCTACACAGACAAACTCAAAAACAGAAACCAAGTAACTGTGGCAATGCTAGCAGGAAAAACAGACAGAATAGAACATAGTGCAAGCAATCCTTGTGTCACTTAAATATATATATACCGATCAGCCATAACATTAAAACCACCTCCTTGTTTCTACACACACTGTCCATTTTATCAGCTCCACTTATCATATAGGAGCACTTTGTAGTTCTACAATTACTGACTATAGTCCATCTGTACATACTTTTTTAACCTGCCTTCACCCTGTTCTTCAATGGTCAGGACCCCCACAGTACCACTACAGAGTAGGTATTATTCAGGTGGTGGATCATTCTCAGCACTGCAGTGACACTGATACGGTGGTGGTGTGTTAGTGTGTGTTGTGCTGGTATGAGTGGATCAGACACAGCAGCGCTGCTGGAGTTTTTAAATACTGTGTCCACTCACTGTCCACTCTATCAGACACTCCTACCTAGTTGGTCCACCTTGTAGATATAAAGTCAGAAACGATCACTCATCTATTGCTGCTGTTTGAGTTGGTCATCTTCTAGACCTTCATCACTGGTCACAGCACGCTGCCCAGGGAGTGCTGTTGGCTGGAAATGTGTTTGGTTGGTGGACTATTCTCAGTCCAGCACTGACAGTGAGGTGTTTTAAAAACTTCAGCAGCGCTGCTGTGTCTTATCTACTCATACCACTACAACACACACTAACACACCACCACCATGTCAGGGTCACTGCAGTGCTGAGAATGATCCACCATCCAAATAATACCTACTCTGTAGTGGTCCTGTGGGGGTCCTGACCATTGAAGAACAGCATGAAAGGGGGCTAACAAAGCATGCAGAGAAACAGAAGATCTACAGTCAGTAATTGTAGAACTACAAAGTGCTTCTATATGGTAAGTGGAGCTGATAACATGGACAGTGAGTGTAGAAACAAGGAGGTGGTTTTAATGTTATGGCTGATCGGTGTATAGAGAAAACAAATAGTCAGTAGACAATGATGAATGAAAGAATGAAGGGTATGGTATACACAAGATGCAGGATTGCAACATTGATTGAACCATAAAGCACTTACTTCTGGAACACCCCACATACTACAAGAATGAAATTCCATGCAGGCGACCATGAAAGAAATTTTTAACTACAAAGTACAAGAAGTCCTGAAATTCTGAGAAGACCAAAAGCACACACGTGCACACACAGTGTACTAGCCAAGAAATGGTCAATGGGGTAGCTAAACCAAAATAAATAAACCATTTAAATAAGTGTGTGTTTTTCATTTGAGTCATTTCTCAAAGATATGGCTTTGGTAGCTGAGTGGTTAAGGTACTGGTCTTGTGATGAGAAGGTCGCTGGTTCAAGCCCCACCACTGCGAAGTTGCCACGGTTGGGCCCCAAAGCAAGGCTCCTAACCCTCAGTTGCTTGCGTAGTATTCAGTCACAATTAAGTTGCTTAGGGTAAAAAGTGTCCGTGAAATGATCTAAATGTAAAGTCTTTAACCCCCTTGCTATCATTATATTCACATTCAGAGTCTGACACTGTAAAAGGGGCAACATCAGATCTGCTATTGCAGATTTTAAGCCCCGTGCCCATCACATGTGCCAGTGATCGATATATCCTATAGCGTTTCAGAGCAGGATGCAGCTACTACGTTTCACTACTTGAACTTGCTGAGTCACTCTGCCTGCTTGGCAGCATTTCAGCTTTGTGTCTCCTTTAGTCTTTGAACACAAATAATTCCTTCCTTTTTTCTCTTTACCCACCCTTACTTCTTCTCTAGCTGCCCCACCACATGCACCAAACTTCCAAAACCCTGTGATAAGTGTGTGTTTGCTTACTATTAACCAGTAATTTATCAGTGTTATGTGTGAATGCACACCAGATTTTAAATGCAAAATAAACTAACACATCAATTTACAAAGTTGGGATCTAGAACAAATTTCTGGGGAAAAAACTGGGTTGCCTCAGGGGGGTGGGGGTTGAACGTTACTGTGGCACATGAGTTAAAGTATAAACAAGATCATTAAGGCGCTTTGGTGGTGCAGAGGTCTTATATGTGTCGGGTCTGGAGTAATTGCACCAAGAATGACAAGAAATCACTACAGACATTATTGAAGACTACAGCGAAGAACAACTCTATTATTATTTATCTATTTATTACCAGTTATAACTTTTAGATCATTTAATTCTGTGTCCGTATGCTCTGTGTAAATCGTGTATTTATATAAAGTATCCTCCAGGCCACCCAAGAAGGATGGGCCCTGCTGAGTCTGGTTCCTCTCAAGGTTTCTTCCTGTAATTTTCAGGGAGTTTTTCCTTGCCACAGTCGCCCTCGGCTTGCTCAACAGGGGTTTTTTGTATCTGTTGGTCCTGGATTTTGTAAAGTTGCTTTGAGACAATGTCTATTGTAAAAAGCGCTATATAAATAAAGTTGACTTGACTTGACTTATATGTATTATGCTAGCCCACCAGTACCTAAATCTGGCTTTTAATCTCAGCAGTGCTATCAATCCGCCGGGCATCTACACAGACATGATTGGCTTTGTTACAGGGAAAGGGGGTATTTGTGGCTGTAGCCCTCCAGTGGATTGGAATGAGATTTGCTACTGATTACAGTAATAATTCAAAATATTGTATGAGTAATGCATTCTCTGACCAGGGGCTGTGGTAGCTCATGGGCCCAACAGTGGGGATCATAAGATTAGTACATTAACCACTGAGCTATCGCTGCCCTGCAGATCTCTGCTAAGTTTGATTTCAGCACAACTTATTACATGGCCCTGGTTTGTGCGTTTGTGCGTGTGTGATTCCTGCAGCTCCAGTTTCGATTCAAATATTACTTATGAGCTGTTGGAAATAAATCATTAATCAATATCATAAATCTTTTTAATGTAGCATTTGCTAAAGTTCATTGATCTGATCTACAGGGTTAAAGTCAAATGGCTGATTCCTGCATTACATAGATCACTCAGTTATATCTGGTATTCTTTTTAATAGTGGTTCAAACCCAGTGTTTAGTTTAGCCATTTATTTTAAACTATAAACTAAATTCTTAGGAAGATGTTGGTTTGGATAACTGGATCCTTTGAAATCTCATTCACCCTAATTGAGATCTGAAACGACCTTTTGTGTAATTTCGGAAAAACAAGGCGTTAATGTTATCAGCCTGATGTTCTCAGCCTGTGCTCCTGGGCTCTGACCCAGCGCTCAGGTTCAGGTTCCACACCTGATCCTATCTGGCAGGTTACAGTGCCCATGCTGTATGTAGGTTAGCCAAATGAAGTCTAGTAACATGAGCAGCCGGGTAATACTGTTTTGTCTGGCATGTGTTTCAGAGAATGGCTCCAACTACCAGGACTTGCTGTTGGAGATGACTGGGCAGAAAACCGTCCCCAACGTCTTCATCAACAAGACCCATCTCGGAGGCTGTGACAAGACCATCCAGGTAGCTCAGACAATAAAGGTCCTTTCTGTGTGGAGTTTGCATGTTCTCCCCGTGTCTGCGTGGGTTTTCTCCGGGTGCTCTGGTTTCCTCCCACAATCCAAAGACATGCAAGTGAGGTGAATTGGAAATACTAAATTGTCCATGACTGTGTTCGACATAACCTTGTGAACTGATGAATCTTGTGTAATGAGTAACTACCGTTCCTGTCATGAATGTAACCAAAGTGTAAAACATGACGTTAAAATCCTAATAAACAAACAAACAAACATAATTAGCTCTTATCATATGGTTGTAGTACCTATGGGACATAGTTTGCATATTTTGACAAATATTGGTGGATCAGTGACCATTTAGGGAGGCCTATCCTTGGAGGGTCACACAAACTTCCATGTGATGACCTCATGTGACCAGAGTGTGTGGCAGTTCCTAAATGAAGAAGGCATTAATGCCTTTGACTGGCCCCTTATGTTCCCCTGACCTAAATCTAATTGAGAACCTCTGGGATGTTATGTATTGGTGAATCCAATTGCACCATGTATTGTCCAGGATCTCTTGATACTGGTCTGGGATGAGATCCCACAGGACACCTTCCGCCGTCTCATTCTGAGCATGCCCAGACATTGTCGGGAGTGCATACAGGCACATGGGGGGGCCATGCACACCATTATGAGCGTCACATTATGAGATTTCAATTTTTATTTTTATTTTTGGTGGGATTTTAAATCCAGATCTTAGTGGCTTGATTTTGGTTTTCCTTGACTGTTGTTGTCATTTTGCACTCAACAGATGTACACAATTTATATCGGTAAAGAATTTTTTTAAAGATCTGTTGTGATTTTTAAATGTTGCCTTCAATTTTTTGAGCAGTGCAATTCAGAACTAAAATTGCTCCAGAGGTCGATTAGTAGAATGATTCATCTACCGATGGGGGGCAAAATCCTAAAATGTGTGTTTTTTTGTTTTTTTTTGTAGTTACCATTGACTTCAGTAAGGCTAATATAGACTTTTTTTTTTTTATGCTCTAGGTATGGGCCTTTTTTAAATTATTATTATTTTGTCTTATTTGTGGTGCATCTTGTATTGATAGTTTTTACTGTTCACTATAATACAAGCCCTGCAAAACTATCAGGTTCCTTTTCTGTTGTCACCGTGTTTTATATCTACACATCTGACAAGGCAGGATTTTCAGGGCATTTCCTCCATCATTGTCCTGTCCTGTCCTGTTGCTTAATGAGCCAGCAGTGCAGTTATGTGTCCATTCAAATGCTACTTTAAAGTAACGAGGACAAAAGACCTTTGTAATTGAAATGAATGATACATGAGATCCTGTATTATGATTATCTCTTATCTCTACGGTTTTTGTGCCTGTGGTAATTATTTTCCCCGGTGTCATGGTAACAGGCACATAAAGATGGTCTCCTACAGCAGCTGCTGGGAGCGGAGAGCGAGGTGTACGACTACGACCTCATCGTGATAGGAGGTGGTTCCGGCGGCCTGTCCTGCTCAAAGGTGACTCACCGGCCTTTGCCTACTTTTTGCCTCAATGTTCCCTTTTGTCAATTTACCTCTTATTAGAAATGGTTCTTATTTGAAATCTGATTGGTCATATAGGAAGCTGCTGCTTTGGGGAAGAAGGTCATGGTTCTGGATTACGTTGTCCCCACACCTATGGGTACTTCATGGGGTAAGGAGTGCTGGATAATTTACCAGCTTGTACAACAGAATGACAGATTTGGCTAAGAGTGCTTTTTTAGTGTAATCTGAGTACAATAATTCATGTTTCATGTTTTAGGTCTGGGTGGAACATGTGTGAATGTGGGCTGCATCCCTAAAAAGCTGATGCATCAGACTGCACTCCTTCATACTGCCTTGGAGGACGCTCGCAAGTTCGGGTGGGAGTTTAGTGAACAAGGTAAAAATAAGCTACCAGATACTTTACTAAAAATTCCTTGTTTTATGTTTACTTTGTTTGAAACTGCACTCTGGTGGTACTGTGGTCTATGGCTCAAGCCCATGGTGGTGCTATTGGCTGGCCAGTTATCTTCACAGACATGATTGGCTATGTCTGAGGGGAGGTGGCTGAAGTCCTGTGACAAATTATTGGCCTGTTCAGGGTATTCCTGCCTTGCGCTCAGTCTTTCCCAGTTAAACCAGACCCACCACGACCCTGACCAGGATAATGAAAACCTTGATTGGGACTGACTTTTAGAGTCTTTTACTGCAGATGAAAAATGAGATGGGCATTCTGTGCCAATACCATTATAGCCTCTACTCTTTTGGAAAGAAAGTATGTCCTGACATTATCCACCAACTAAAAATGCAACCAGAGAGATGATTTGATCAGGTGATCTATACCAGATGCTGCACTGGACAAACTATGCATTCATACCTTGTAAGGAAGGGAAGCTCCCCCACTCTGTGATACCTGCAGAATACCTGTTTCTATTAAGCACATACTGACTGAATGCACTAAATACTCATAGGAACGTCATTCTCTAGCAAAACAGATTTATAAAAAAAAAAATGATATAAAAGCTCATTTAAAGAAACACATAAGAACAGCACTTGGCAGGGATGGGCAGATGTAGCCTAGTGGTTAGGGTATTGGACTAATAATCGAAAGGTCGCTGATTACATAATACACAGATTAAGCATAACATTATGACCACCTTCCTAACTGACTGGTCTGCGGCTATGCAGCCCCATACCCAAACACTTCGACGCACTGTGTATTCTGACATCTTTCTATCAGAACCAGCATTAACTTCTTCAGCAATTTGAGCTACAGTAGTTCATCTGTTGGATCAAACCACACGTGCCAGCTTTCGCTCCCCACATGCATCAATGAGCCTTGGCCGCCCATGACCCTGTTGCCGGTTTACCTCTGTTTCTTTCTTGGACCACTTCTGATAGATACTGACCACTGCAGACCGGGAACACCCCACAAGACCTGCAGTTTTGGAGATGCTCTGACACAGTCGTCTAGCCATCACAATTTGGCCCTTGTCAAACTCGCTCAAATCCTTACGCTCGGCCATTTTTCCTGCTTCTAACACATCAACTTTGATAAAATGTTCACTTGCTGCCTAATATATCTCACTCACTAACAGGTGTCGTGATGAAGTGATAATCAGTGATGTTCACTTCACCTGTCAGTGGTCATGTTATGCCTGGTCGGTGTATACTGTAGCTTGCTTTGGTTGAAAGCATCTGCTGAATGCTGTAAATGATAGACTAACGTGAGAACTATTTACCCTCCCTGATGTGAATATAACCATAACTTTTGGAAAGGCTTTCCACAAGGTTTTGGTAGTCTCTGGGAATCTCTGCCCAGTTTGTAAAAAATGCAGCTATTAGTGTTGAATTAAAAGGCCTCACTCACAAGCTACACTCCAATTCATTCAGAATATGTGCAGTAGGGTTAAGGACATAGATCTGTAAAGGCCTCTTGAGTTTTTCCATAAACAACTTGTCAGACCATCAGTCTTCATGGACCTCACAGAGACGTGCTGATGGAGGAAGGTTTTTTTCTGATTTTATGCAGTGACTCACAACTGGGAGACGATGAAGACTGCAGTGAATAACTACATCGGCTCCCTGAACTGGGGATACAGAGTGTCTCTACAAGACAAGAAAGTCAATTACGTCAATGCTTATGCAGAGTTTGTGGAGCCTCACAAAATCAAGGTTAGTGTCTCAAGGTTGGTTTTGCATGTCTGAGCATTTGTAACCAAGCTCTAGGGTCAGTGTTTCTTACAGCCATTATGATTGAATAGACGTAATCCATTCTCTTTTTCCGCACTGAGAAAACTGCACTACTGTGTTCTGCCATTCATATCCTGGGCAAAGATTTTGCTAATACCTGGTGGTGGTTTAAATCAACTCATGTATTTTTACCTGGTAATTACCAGGTAGGGATTAAGCCTATTGGTAGACTGACGGAACAGGATTTTGACCACCCCCCAAAAATGCTATGCTATGCACCCCCCAAAGCTATGCTTATTTTATAACAATTGTTCACACCATAGTTAAGAATATATAAAATGACGACTTTGATAAGGGCTGAATCATAATGGCTAGCCGCAGCGAGTACCTGCCCACAGCGATCTGAGAAAGGACAAGCCACGAACCACAGACAGGTTTTTGGGCAGCCAAGAATCATTGATCCCATATGACATTAAAGTTGTGGTGTCTGTTGTGGGCTAAATTAACTCTTCTGTCTATAGGGCTGCATAGTTGCAGGCCAGTCAGAGTGCCTATACTAACACCTGTACACTGCCGAAAGTACTTACAGTGCACACGCCAACGTCAGAACTGGACATCAAAGCAATGGAAGAAAGATAACGGGTCCAACTAAATTTTCCCGGCAAGATCATGTGTACAGTTCGGCACATGGGCATCATTTTTTACCTGCGATGACATGGCAACAGGATCCCTCTCTCACCATGCTCGGGTCAGAGCTCTTTTGACAGTATATTAGGCTGGTGGTCCTAATGTTTTGGTTCATCAGTATATATTTAATATTCAAATCTGTTGCTGCTTGTTTAGTGTGGAATGTTTCATGACTGTGACTTCAGACCTGAAGGTAGATCTAAATCTCTTATATCAAAACCCTAGGTCCTCGATTACTGGATAGTAACATCTGAACTATGTTTATCACTAATGCAGTTGATGACTTTCTAAAAGAAATCTGAACAGTATGGAGGTTTACTTTAAATAAATGAAAGCTCTGATTTATTTAACAATTTCCCCTCATTCACCAGGCCACAAACAAGCGAGGCAAGGAAACCTTCTACACAGCAGCTAAGTTTGTGCTGGCAACAGGAGAGCGGCCGTGCTACTTGGGCATCCCTGGAGATAAGGAATACTGTATCACCAGGTGAGTGACTCATTTAGAAAGCAGAGATGACAGGTGGGATCATCGTAATGCAGAGGGATAAGCTGTTGTCTCAGGGGAACTTTGTTAAAGCTGAACGTTTTAAAACCAGTCTTAGTTCAACTCTGCTGGTCCTGAGAGGGTATGTCACGATCAATTAATGAGCTTAGCCTAAGTGTACATAAAGTGTGCATCGCAGTAGTTCAGCTAAACAAAAGACTTCTTACTTGTACTTCAGAAGGTTTGTGTGGGTTGTGGTGGGTTGCACTGAGGAAATTGGTTTGGTGGACAGGGATAGCCCAGTGGTTAAGGCCCTAGCCAATGGGAGATGCGCTTGTCAGTGTGTTCTTAGTGCCAGTCCCAAGCCTGGATGAATTAAGTGTTGTCAGGCAGCCCATCCGGCGAAAAAAAAACTGCGCCAAATGAGGTATGCCAACCAGGATGATCTGCTCTGGTGACCCCTAAATACAGCAGCAGTCAAAAGAAGAAAAAACAGAAAAGAAGAAAAAACAGAAAAAAAAGGTGTTATGGTGTTACCTAATTAATATAATAATTAAAGTACAATATGGAAGCATTTGGTGTAAAAGGAAAAAAGGACACAGATTTCTGGTGTTGGGTGGCGCAGTGGGTAATGCTGGCGCCTCACAGTAAGATGGGCCTGGGTTTGACTGTCTGTGTGGAATTTGCATGTCCTCCCTGTTTCCTGAGGGTGCTCTGGTTTCCTCCCACAAGTCAAAAGACATGTGTCAGGCCAGTTGGAGCTACAAGAAATGGTCTCAAGTGTGAGTGTGCCTTGTTATGGACTGGAGACCTGACAGTTTTTTACACCTTTTGCCTATGAATCACCATCACCGCTACCCTAACTAGGATAAAGCAGTTGTAAAACAGGCAATAAATGATTGAATAAAAAAATGTGTGGCTAATGGGCACAACAGAAAAGGGTTTTTTTTCCTCTCCATGTTGAACATTGTGTTAAGTGATGCATATATCCGTTTGGCAACCTGACGAATCTGATAAAACCTACACTGTAAGTGATGCCTGTTAAAGTGGCACCATTAGGTCCAGGTAAACAATCGCCTTACTGGAGCACAGTCATTGTAAATGCCTGACTTTTGGATTGTTTCATTCTTATTTGTTTTACTGTCCTCTTTGGTAGTGACGACCTCTTCTCCTTACCCTACTGTCCCGGTAAGACGTTGGTCGTCGGAGCATCCTATGTTGCATTGGAATGTGGGGGATTCCTAGCCGGTCTGGGGCTCGATGTGACCGTAATGGTTCGCTCAATTCTACTGAGAGGATTCGACCAGGACATGGCCAATCGTGCAGGGGACCACATGGAGACACATGGGGTCAAATTCCTCAGAAAGTTTGTTCCTGTTAAGGTACGTGTGAGGAGAAGAAGGATGTGTATGTTTAAGTAAAGGTCATGGTTATTGTGGGGGCGGGGGGATCTTATAAATCCAGGTTACTGAAGGAGGACATCTGCTTTCCCTCTCACAGCCAGGCTGGTGGACGTCCAGTATGGTTTTCTGTTTGGCCTCAGAGTTTAATATGTTTGGGAGTGTCTTAAAGCAGGTCTTGAGCCTTGTTGTGCTCTGAGTGTCAAACATTGTTCCACCTAAAAACAAGGGACTGGAGTATGCAACATAATATGAATGCAGTCAGCTTTAGAGGCCAATATTAGCACAGTGACCCTGTCCCTGCGGGGTGGGGAATAGGATAGGACAAGGGAATAGGATCTTATGAATTGTGGTTACTGAAAGAGTGCACTGTGTTTATTTCTGTTTTAAACTCTTCTTTTTTTTGTCAGGTGGAACAGCTTGAGGCTGGCACTCCAGGTCGATTGAAAGTGACTGCCAAGTCTACTGACACTGATGAAATCTTTGAAGGAGAGTACAACACTGTGAGTTCGAATCTGTCTTCTGGTTTTACTGGATCATTTTTTGGTTGCTTTATGGAAATATTTAGCGCTTACAGGCTTCTGTTTTCTGTTCTAGGTCTTGATTGCTGTCGGTCGTGATGCCTGCACAGGAAAAATTGGTCTTGAAAAGGTTGGAGTGAACGTCAGCCCAAAGTATGTCCTTTTGGCTCGCCTGTCCTGATGATATTGTTGCTCGGTTATTTGTGTATTGGGCGTGGGAGGTGGGGCAAGTATTCTGTAGTAGAGAGAGTAGAGCAGCACATTCACAGTGATTCAGCAATATTGTTTCAAGGGTGGAAAGGCCTGTCTAGTGAATTAGTCAGCTTTACAAATGTTTTTGGAACACAGTACAAGCTAAACATACATGATAAGGATTCGAGATTAATAGTTTGTGTGTGTTGGACCATAAAGACTTATAAAGACAAATTCTTATGCTCCTTAGCTTGGAGATTACTGGATCAGTTTGTAGTACTTGTTTCTCTCATGACTCCTTCTGATTGCTCATTCTAATCTGACACACACAGCAGTACTGTAACTACTCATGAGGATTGGGCAATATAGTCTTAATCATTTATCATGGTGTGTGTACATCTATCACTGAAAAGTCTTAGTGATTCATTTATGTGGGGTTTTTATACATAAAAAATCCTGTTGCATTCTCAGCTGTAAGTGCGAGTGTTGTATATGTATGCTTATCTGCTGCATGTGCTCCACACGCATGTGCTTATATGTGCTCCCCCCTCCCCCTGATGGAATGCATTCAACATGTTGACACTGTGGCCGTCTACTTTGAGTTTGTTAATAACTAAACCAGATCTTGGTGCTCGAAAGGTGCAGCATTCTGATATAGTAGCCTGGACAGGTGCTCAAAAGATAAGACTGGCACAAGTAGCTTTTAGTGTCTAGTCAAAGTGCTTGGCAGCAGAATTTGAAGACCATGCTTTATCTAATCACAAACCTCCTCAAAAGTAGACTGTGGTTCTTTTGGAAAACCTAGTGAGCTGCCTTTCTGCCTAGTGCCTACCCAAGTAGCTGCCTAAGTAAAGAGTATTCTAATAAGACATTAAACTTATATGGCAGATTATTCAGACGCACTACTTAGACAGCGATTACGTCACCACAGTTTTCCCTTACTAAGCCAACACAGCCTCCGGCCATTCAAACCAATGGGCTGAGGTGGCACAACCCACTAGCTTGCCAGCTAACATCTTCCTCCGTGTACCGAAAATGGTTAAACTGTCACAGACAAACTCAAATCTGCAAATAAATGACACTTGTACACCTTTTATACAAATTAAAAAAAATTTGTGAGAAAAGTGGTTGTGCACTGCATGCTGGGATTGCCTTCGTTATTTAGTCGGATTATAGCTCAGAATTAAGGCACCTCGGCCGCTCAGGTGGCGCAGCAGTAAAAACAGATTCTAGCACACCAGAGCTGGGATCTCGAATACATCGTATCGAGTCTCAGCTCTGCCATCCGGCCACGTGAACAACGATTGGCCTGTTGTTCATATAGGGGTGGGCTATTAAGCCGGATAGGGACTTCTTGTAACTGATGAAACTATGACCTCTGTTGGCTGATTGATGGATATATATAAAATAAGAAAGATTTAAGGCAGCATTTTAAGGTATCTAAGAATTTAGACAGCCTTCTTCTCGGGAGCATGTGTAGGATGACGTAGTATGCAGTCTGTGTAGAGAGGTTGCTAGGTGTTCTGACAGACTCATTGTGTGTGCGCAAGTTGTCGTTTGCCTAATCTGGTACTGTGCAACCTGTGCTCTCTTAAGGAATGGAAAGATCCCAGTAAATGATGAGGAGCAGACCAATGTCCCACACATCTACGCCATCGGCGACATTCTGGAGGGTAAATGGGAGCTGACACCTGTAGCTGTTCATGCTGGCAAGCTACTGGCTCGCAGGCTGTTTGCAGGTGCTACTGCCAAGGTGAGTAGGAAATGACAATATATATATATATATATATATATATATACTTCATCTGTGGTTTACACATGATTCAATTATTGTTTTAATTATTTACAGTTTACAGCATTTTTGCTTATTATTGTTGATTTGTTTTTGCAGTGTGACTACGTGAACGTTCCCACAACCGTGTTCACACCTCTGGAGTACGGCAGCTGTGGTCTCTCCGAGGAAAAATCCATCGAGCTTCATGGAGAGCAAAACCTTGAGGTGTGTTGTTTTTTCCCCTTTATGTTCAGGTGAATCACACAGACTGTTTTGTTTATACGTGCTTTGTGTTTGTGTTTAGATTTATCACAGTCTGTTCTGGCCTCTGGAGTACACCTTGCCCAGTAGGGACAACAACAGATGCTATGCCAAAATCATCTGCAACAAATTGGACAATGTAAGTGCCTTCTGTTTTCTTTTATTCATTCATATTTCTCCCATTTATCTCCCAAATGAGTCATTTACAATTCCCCTGCTGTGAATCTGTTCCGGCGTGCACAACCCCGATCTGATCAAGGATCAGCCAGATCATTGCACGCCCCTCAAACACAATGACTTGTGTGCAGTGCCACAGACAACCTCTCATTTAACATTTGACACCAGACAGTAGAAGTCAGTAATGTAGTGGTAATTAGGTGTGATTTTTGATTCAGTGAGGAAGCCTATAAAATGTCCACAAGAGTAAATAAAGAAGTGTTGGTGCAAGGCAGGGTGCCAATACATCACAGGACTTTAGGTATGTGTGAGGTTTTTGTGGGATGGGGGAGATGGCCATGTCTATAGACACCTGGCTGGTTGATAGCACCCATATCTTATTGTTGATGGGCTAGTGTAATAGACTGTTGTTCTATCCCAAGTGAATGATTTAATGAATGTCAATTTTTGCCTCATTCACTTCCAAGATGTTTTATTTCTGTTGGTGGGATTAAGCATGTGCTTTGGATGAAACCTTTCTGGTGTTGTAACTGATTTTTAGAACATTTGTCTGTGCACCCATGCTCTAATTCAGCGCCATTCAAACCCAATATATTTCACATTCTTCCCTAGACGTGAATTTTGTAAAGCAGATGATTGCTGGCTTTGTGAGATTACATTAGTTACAACCCAGTGTTGGGGGCCACGGTGGTTCAGTGTATAGTTCTGTCGCCTCACAGCAAGAAGGTCCTGGGTTCGATCTCCAGGTGGGGCGGTCCGGGTCCTTTCTGTGTGGCGTTTGCATGTTCTCCCGTGTCTGCATGGGTTTTCTCCGAGAGCTCTGGTTTCCTCCCACAGTCCAATGACGTGCAAGTGAGGTGAACTGGAGATACAAAATTGTCCATAACTGTGTTTGACATTAAACTTGTGAACTGATGAATCTTGTGTAACGAGTAACTGCCGTTCCAGTCATGGATGTAACCAAAGTGTAAAACATGACAATACAATTTTAATAAATGATAATAATAACGCAGTGTTCCGTTTCTGTGTAATACAAGCCCAAGAGAGGCTGTGATGCTGGTTTAAATGTGTGTCTGTGTGGTTTGCCCTTTGAGATACTAATCAGATGATTCAATGTGTATGTGTGTAGTACCGTGTGATCGGTTTTCACTACCTGGGTCCTAATGCTGGGGAGGTGACTCAGGGATTTGGAGCTGCCATCAAGTGTGGATTGACCAAAGAGCAGCTGGATACCACCATTGGTATACACCCAACCTGTGCTGAGGTGTGTATGTGTAAAAAAAAAAAAAAAAAAAAAAAAAAACAATACAAATGTTTTGCTACTTACTGTTGTAATTTTGATGCTATTTTGAATTTGTTTTGTCTTGTCAGATCTTCACTACGATGGAGGTGACCAAGAGGTCAGGTGGTGACATCACGCAGTCTGGTTGCTGAGGTTAAACCCTGCTCGTTTAATAGGCTGTCCTAAAACTTGAAACTGCTTAAAGCTAGTTTCTACTGCCTGTACTGGTCCCATCCATCCTTTGACCAGTCCGTCAGCTTTCCAACTCTCTAACTCAGCTTAGTCTCTAAACAGCGAAACACAAAGCAATAAAAGACTGAACAGGAATCAAATCACTCTTTTTAAAGTGCTCTTTAGAGTCCATGAGACATACATCTTAAGACTTTCCTTCGATCTGACCACTAGGTGCCACCTGAAGATTTTTTTAGGTGTGAGATGCTAGTGGCAGATATTGGGAAGGTCTTCAGATTGTGGTGTGTCGGGACCGACTTGAGCCCTGCTGCACAGCAGAGATGGAGAAGCTGACACACTAAAGGACAGCCTGTTAAACAGCGGGGTTACTCTGCTGCTACGAAATCCTCCAGGTCTGAGGCAGAAATGCATTAGGAGTTGATGCATGTTTTGGTGCGCACACACGCCACTAACACAAGCATCCACACCTCTAAAGCTATGTGACGTTTTAGCCCCTAACCTAAATTCTAAGGTGGGCTATGACTGATGATGTTCTGAGCTTAGACTGAGGAGGTGAAAACACACATCGTACACACACATGCGCGCACACACACTTGTCCAATTTGCCTAGCTCTAGGCTCAAACAGAGCATAATTTAGGGCTACTGCTTCCCTCAAAATACTGTAGTGTTACAACTGAGTGTGAGGACTGGCTCTGTAGCGTGAAATGTCCTAATTCATATAAATTTAGGAATATATTACTGTTATTAGTGATTCTCTATTTAAGATGCACCATGATCCAGGGCACTGATTAGTCTCATGCACTTATAACCTTTGGTGTTTTACATTTGCCACAATACAGTCTCAGCTACAATGTTTGTTTTACTTTTGGAAGTTTTCTTTTGACCTTAAGCATAGACAGACATTTTCTACCAGTCTGAAGCATAGATAAATGTTTTCTAAGGGTCTGAATTGTCATTGTGTCGTTTTGTATTATTTCCACCATTCCAGCCTTAAATGAGAAACAATCAGACGTTTGGTTCCATATTCCTGTGTGGCAGTTAAATGCCCAAGTTTGGATTAAACACTCGATAACAAAGCTTTTGTGTCAGAAAACGTCCACTGTGTATTTTTACCAAAGCTAAACAGAATGTGGCATTGTAGTCCTAATCCTTATCTAAAAGTGTACTTGTATTTAAACCATCTTCTGGTTTGTAATTCCCTTTGAAGCACTTAAATTTCTGATTTCATGACCATCACTTTTTACCTTGAAGCAAACTCCCATTTGCTTGATCTCACTGAATCACCTTTTAAAAAGACATGTAATTTGTTAGATAAAACCCCCCTTATGTGCTGTCACTTAGCAACAATGCCTGGTGAATGTACAAGCCAGTGTTTCTATGGTATCAATGTTTTGGAGTAATTAGAAGAATTTAAATAAAGCTATGTACTCTGAACCTCATCTCTGAGTTTTGTTGTCCGTGTAATATCTGCACATTCATGAATAAACTATTCCTCTTAGCTGCTTCTGATAGACAACACCACAGCGGATCATTAATTCACATTTGACTTGGTTTGAATTTTTTATACTTATTTATAAGCTTGGGATCGGGGACTCGGTGCACTGATATATGCCCCACCTGTCTGTACTGGTAAGCCCAGCCAGGGATTTAAAACCTTGGAACTCGGGCACTGTCACTAGAATGCCTTTATTTGTCATATATACAACCCCCCCCCCCCCCGATCAGCCATAACATTAAAACCACCACCTTGTCCATTTTATCAGCTTCACTTACCATATAATAGCACTTTGTAGTTCTACAATTACTGACTGTAGTCCATCTGTTTCTCTGCATACTTTTTTTTAGCCTGCTTTCACCCTGTTCTTCAATGGTCAGGACCACCACAGCAGGTATTATTTGGGTGGTGGATCATTCTCAGCTCTGCAGTGACACTGACATGGTGGTGGTGTGTTAGTGTGTGTTGTGCTGGTATGAGTGGATAAGACACAGCAGCGCTGATGGAGTTTTTAAACACCTCACTGTCACTGCTGGACTGAGAATAGTCCACCAACCAAAAATATGTAGCCAACAGCACCCTGTGGGCAGCGTCCTGTGACCACTGATGAAGGTCTAGAAGATGACCAACTCAAACAGCACTGTGAACCACCGAGCTCAGGCAGGAATACGCTGGACAGGGTGCCAATCCATCACAGGGCTTCAGCAATTCGATTTTGTTCTGGTATTAGTCTATCAGGTGCATTAGTAGTGTTGGGATTTTTAAACAACAGGGTACAGAGCAAGAGGTATTCTACAGTCAGTAATTGTAAACCCACAAAGTTTATCTGTGTACCCTATAAACTAATCAATGAATGTAAGTACCACATAAGTGTACCTAATAAATCTCTTGATGCATGCTCAATGATCCAGGTACACAAATCCACAAAGTTGAATCAGTTCATCAGGACACAAGTATGTTGTAGAGAAACGTTTCATCACTCATCCAAGTGACTTCTTCAGTCTGAGCTGGTGGTGAAAACCCCAACTTTATATGCAGGCAATTTGCATAATGATCAAAACTGACCCATTGCATAACAATGGATCCCGTGATCAGGTCCATATGCAAATCACGTGTGTATGTGCAAATCGCCTGCATGTTTACATTTACATTTTCAGCATTTAGCAGACGCCTTTATCCAAAGCGACTTACAGTACAGTTACAGTATACAGTCTGAGCAATTGAAGGTTAAGGGCCTTGCTCAAGGACCCAACAGCAGCAACCTGGGAGTGGTGGGGCTTGAACCAGCAATCTTCTGATTAATAGTCCGGCACCCTAACCACTGGGCTACGGCTTGCCCAGAGCTTACATCACTCAGTTTTCCCAAGCAGTCTCCCATCTAGGTACTGACTGAGTCCAACCCTGCTCAGCTTCTGAGATCGGACAAGATCAGACAAGTTCTCAGGGTGGTGTGGCCGTAAGAGTTTGGGTTTTCCCCACCAGCTCAGACTGAAGAAGTCACTTGAATGAGTGACGAAACGTTTCTCTACGACAAACGTGTCCAGATGAACTGATTTGTGTATGTGACTAATAAAGTGCTCTGTGAATGTACATTATATTATTATTACCACAAGATAGATGGAAATCATATTTAAAAATGGTGGGCATAATATGATTTTCCTTTCACTCTTGAAACTATAACAGGCTCCACTCATCTGGATGCAACATCTGGTGTTGCCACAATGGTGGAGGCATATTAATATTTTCAAATAATATTTAAACCTGGTCAGAAGCTCAACAGACACAGTTGGCCACATTGATAATGACCAGAATGTAGCAGTTTGTGAGAATGAATGCAAATACTGTATGATCTAATTAGTAGGATATGTCTGTTAAGATCAAGTCTTTTCTATTTTAAAGGTGCTAATCCAGGACTGTCAACACTAACTGGGGACATAGTATGTAGTTATGTAATTTGGGCTTTTACGCAGGAGAAGAGGAAGTGGTGAAATGTTTTTGCTTGGGACATAATTCTAACAAGTCTCTTCACTTAACTGAACTTAAACACCATATAGCTATAATTCCAGTTCTGTAAAAATGGATTACACATTTTATTCTTGATGCATAAAAATGTGGTTGTAATATTTCATTACACACAACTGACGTACAGCTTAGATGATTAGTTTGCACGATTTGTTTTATTTTCATGTTTTACCACCACTTTGTCCTGGTCAGGGTCATGGTGGGTCTGGTTTTCCCTTTAAATAACTAGAAACAGAGCCGCTCAGGTGGCGCAGCGGTAAAGTACGCTAGCTCACCAGAGTTTGGGTTTCAAATACATCATTCGAACCTCAGCTCTGCCTCTCCGACTAGGCTGGGCAGCAGTATGAACAACGATTGACTGTTGCTCAGGGTTAGGGGTAAGAAAGTCGGATCAGGTCCTCATAACTGGTGCGACTGTGGCCCCTACTGGCTGACTGATGGCGCCTGCACAGGGCTGAGGAATAATGCTGATGGGGGTGTGACCCTCCGTACACAGTGCCTGTCAAGTATATGAACTCAACTCTGTACAGACTGTGTGTACCGGAGGGGGCGCATGTCAGTTGAGAGGCGTCCTCAGTCAGCAGTGAAGGGTCAAATCAGTATAGAGGACGCATTCAGGGTAATTGGAGACGACTAGACTGGGGGAAAAAAATATTTTAAAAAATAAAACAAATAACCATAAACAGTGCACAAACACACCCTGGAAAGAACAACAAATCATTGCAGGATCTTGGCAATTTACCCCTCCCCCCAGGTATAACCAATCATGTTTGTTTGTATGTAGATGCCCAGTCGGCTGATAGCACCACTGGGGATCCGTACCTTGGATCCCGGCGGTAAAGGGCTGTGTCAGTTTAAAGCTGTGCCACCCGAACGCCTTTTACAGAGTCTTTGGTGTGTGAATGAATATTCATGTAGAAGCAATTATACTCACAGATCCCAAACACTTCAATTCCAGGACATCAACAAAGCAGCAGCCCACACCTGTTCCTGTGAAGCAGACCTGCGTCCATTCATGCACATCAGAAAAGACCGGGCAGTCTGATAATATGATGTCTGCTTTTAGTCTGCTTTCATTCAGTGGGGTAATTGTGACAGTGCTCACAGGCTTAAAGATCAGACAAGGCATGGCTGGTGTGAAGCTTTTGTTGTGGTGTGTGTGTGTTGTCTCTGGTCTCTTTATTTGGGTATTAAGCGTGTGAATGGAAATTTTATATTGTATTAGTTATTTGCATTAAACTTATAAGTTTCTGCTTTCTTAGTTCAATTAGCAGAGGTAGAAGAGACTTTTGGAAGGTTTCTTAGGGGCAGAGATATGTTAACCTTGGCATGGGCTTCTTGCTTCCGTGGGAATGCATGGGTGTCAGGACTGTGTGTGCGGGGGTGCACGTGCAGTTTTGATACTGGTGCATTCTTGTGGAGGTACGCCATGTTTCTAACAAACTGACTATTCTTGTAGGATGATAAACAAGTTTGGTGTGGGAAGTTGACCTTGAGCTGGGTTGCTGAGCAGAGTTAGCCTGAAGGGGCAGTAAACGGGGTATAAATTCTGTGATAGGGCAGACAGAGTCACCCTTTCTCTCCTGTAAAGGCATGTGTGCGTTTGCATTGAGATTGGCCCTCAGCTGAGTAATAAATTGATTATTTGCTTTTATCATTATCCCGGTTGTCTGTGTCAATCTTTAAGGGTTATTTTGAATTCCCACAACAAGCGTTACCACATTTACAGGAAATTGTTAGTTTTGCCCGTGATGGTGCTTTATGTCTTAGCCCGCTCAAACACAATGCAAAAAAAGTAAATACAAAAAGTGAAAAGTTTTGTTTTAATAAGTGGAGTGAAGATTAAAGTAGGGTGCTCAGATGGTGCAGCGGTACATTACCCACACTGCTGGGATCCAGGGTTTGAATTTAGACCTTTGCCATTGGCTGGTTTGCTGTCTACATGCAGATATGATTGCCTATGTCTGAGGATGGGGGATGGAGGGTGGCCGAGGCCCCGCGATGGATTGGTGTCTTATCCGGGGTGTGTTACTAGATTACACCCAGTGATTCTGGGGGGAACCGGACCCAAAGCAATTTTGACCAGGATAATATGAAATAATAAATTCAATGAATAATATCAATGTGTATGCTTCTAACTATGCAGCAAGAGTTTAAGGAAGGTCATGTACTATTCCAGTGTAACTGTGCCCCTGTGCTCAAAGCAATCTCTATAAAGACATGAAGAAAAGTTTGGTTTAAAGAAACTCCAGTGACCTGCACAGATCCCTGGCCTCAGCCCTACTGGAATTAGCTTTCTTGACCAAAATCAGTGCCCAATTACAAAAATGCACTTTTGACAGAATGGGCACAAATCCCCACAGACATACTTCAGATCCTCATGAGAAGCCTTTTCAAAAGAGTGGCTGTTATTATAGCTGAAAAGATAACATACAGTTTTTAATACCTTTTATTTTTGAAACGGGATGTCCAACAAGCTCATGTTACGGTGTCCAAATACTTTTGGTCATGTAGTGTATCTAGGATCTGTTAATGTAATTTTTATTCCATATAATTACAGCATTACATCTTCATGTAACCAAACTTCTTAGTCTCATTATCATAATTATCTTTCTATTTATATCTTGTCTTTGCCATCTCCACCCATGCAAAGATTACTGTAAGCTTTAGCATTAGAATTAGTGTAGTTTAACTTTCTATTTTCTCAGAAGTGTCTCTGAAACAAAACTAAATTTTTTTCCTTAGATTTTAGGTTTGCATGCACAATACTTTAAAAGTCACTATAATAATATAATTATATAATAATAAAATGACAGTGCAATAATAAAAACACACTTCATTATTACTGTGCATAATTGCAGCTGAACAGTCATGCAGGTACATGAACACAGAGACATCAGTCAGATGTGACACAATGACTAAGGTGGTAATTGGACTTGCTGTGTGGGCTATACAGTTGCAAGATCTGGATTTAACCATTAATTGCCCAATAACTGTAATCTGATCTTTATGGACATCATTTAGAAGTAATTACATACTTGTAGCAGCTGATCAGACTTGCATAATAGTCAGGAGAATGTTGAGAGTGTTTTGGGGATCTCAGTGGTGGTGGGCTAGCGTAATAGAGGGCTGCACCACCCTGGTGCCCTTATTTAAAATATACTGTATAATGTCAATATCTTTGTAGCTGTAATAAGATACATAGGCAAGGCAAGGCGAAGTTCATTTATATAGCACCTTAAAACACAACTGTGGCTGTACAGTGTTATACAACAAAAAATGTCAAAAAATATCTTACAATACCATTAAAAAAACATAATAAACTACATTCCTAAAACATAATACATAATAAAACTATTAATTACAGTGTTACACCCCTTTAACCAATGTTAAATGCCAAAGTAAAAAGATGTGTCTTTAGCCTTGACTTAAAAACACCAAATGATTGTGCAGTTCTAATCTAGGAAGGTAAGTTGTTCCATAATGTTGGGGCAGCTACTGCAAAGACTCGATCACCTCTGTTCTTGAGCTTAGACCTTAATGTTTCCAAAAGCATTAGCGGAGTCCGAACTTGCGATGTATGATGGTGCCATCCCATTTAAGGCCTTAAAAACCAGCAATAATACTTTAAAATCAATCCTAAATTTCACTGGGAGCCAATGAAGGGAAGCCAGGACTGGCATTATTGAATCACGTTTCCGTCTCCCAGGTAAAAGATGGGCTGCTGCGTTTTGCACCAGTTGCAACCGACAAAGGGACGATCGGCCTAAGCTCCTCTGCTCTTGAGTTTAGACCTTGATGTTTCCAAAAGCATTAGGTTACCAGACCTTGGGGTTTTAGCGGAGTCCGAACTTGCAAAAGTTCAGCAATTTATGATGGCGCCATCCCATTTAAAGCCTTAAAAGCCAGCAATAATACCTTAAAATCAATCCTAAATTTCACTGGGAGCCAATGAAGGGAAGCCAGGACTGGCATTATTGAATCACGTTTCCTTCTCCCAGTTAAAAGACAGGCTGCTGCGTTTTGCACCAATTGCAACCGACGAAGGGATGATTGGTCCATGCCCACATACAAAGAGTTACAATAGTCTAAATGAAAAGAAATTAAAGCATGTATAACCCTTTTAAAATTCTTGAAAGACAAATAGGTCTTAAACTTAGCTAGAATTCATAACTGAAAGAAGCTATTTTTCACAGCCGAACTTATCTGCTTATCAAAAATCACCCCTAAATTTCTAACACATGATCTATTGTATCAAGCTAATGGGCCGAGAGACTCACTGTGCTTGTTCATAAAATCCTGTCCTCCAAATATCACTAATTCAGTTTTATCCCATATATTCCATATTCTCTATGCCTTATCATTCACTTTTTACCTGCCCATCCTCTTTTTCAGCACTTGTGACTGCAGAGTTACAGTATTACAGTTAAGGTATCTTAAACAGATAGGAGACGATAAAATTGGCACTTTTCCTTTGTATTTGCTCCAGCTCTACCCACACACTATGTACAATACTATATGCCTGGTCATGGTGAGCAGAGCAGTTTAAGTACTTAGTTTCCTAGAAATAAAGCTATAAAACATGATTATGTAATTTGACCTTTTATTTAAAATGTGCCATTAAGGTCAAAAGTTCACAAGAGGCATAAAAGTTCTGGCAGTCTTGACATTTTTATAGTTTTCCTCAGCTGTTTTTTTCTATGACTAAATGATTGGAACACATTGTCATAAAAATACTTTATAAATTTTAATTATTTTATAACTTTATTCAGAGTTTCCTGAATATACAATGATGAGTCAAACCATTAGGATCTTCAGCCTTCCATGCAGTCAAAAAAAACATGGACCCCACAACACTTCTGAAGAAGTCCTGTTGTATCAAGTACCAGGAAATTATCAGTGGGTCCTTTAAAATCTGTACACTGCAAAGTGGATCCTCCTACAGTGCATCTTGGTGCCATCTCTTACCCGGATAAATGATTAACACGCACCTGGCTGTACACATGATCTTGGATGAAACAGGATTCTTCAGACCGGTCGACTTTGTTCCATGGTTCTGATGTCCAGTTCTGTTGCTTCTGATGGTGGACACTTAGTGTCTGAGACTGTGCAGCCCTAAAGACAGAAGGATTCGAATGCACTGTATGTTCTCCCCATATCCAGTTATAAAATAATTTGCTATTTAAGCCACAGTAGACCTCCTGTTGGTCCATACCAGACACCATAGCCATTGTTGTTCTCTGGCATTAATTAGACTTGGCAGTTTTAAC